>NW_009719296.1:0-7954 GCF_000703405.1 Apaloderma vittatum | reverse complement strand
ATCTCTGCGGAACCACTGAAGACTCTTCTACCTCTGGTCCTACTGTCTTCCCAACACTATCTGCAATTCCTATTTTTCCTTCAGTAACAGGAGTTCCTGGCTCTGCTCGGCTGCAGGAATCTGCGCCTCGGGTGCACTCTGGGTTCAGAAATGGCAACTGGCGCGCAGGGTGCTGGGGAGGGGACGAACACTGAGGAGACAGATGGGAAGGCTGAGCACAGCCAGTCTGGAACCAAGCCACGACGCTGAGGGGCAGGAGGAACATCAGCGCTCCCTGCCACGCTTTGCCTTCTCCAACTGACTCCAGGGCATAATTCTAAAGGCAATCCCACCCAACTCACCAAGGGCTTCAAAAGTCGACCATTAACCACCTCCTGGAGCAGAGGCTACGAATGCTGATCTAACAGGTAGAAGCAGAGTGTCTACTCCCGCTGAAAGCAAGAACGTGGGTCAACCTCTTTTTTAAAGCATTTTTCACCACTGACAATCAGCACAACACAGGCCAGGAAGAGACACACTGGTATTGGCACCTCTCGAACAGCGGGGTGTTGGGTGGACAACTCCTGCTGACCCTAAAGGTGCACCCATTAGCCAGGGAGGAGGTCACCTTTCACTCATGAGCAAAACCAGACCCATCTCCAAGATCTCTTCCAAGGGGCCAGAAACCCCCGCCACAAGCCCCCACAACAGATCACACTGTAAGAAGAGAAAATGAGGGGTTACTTACTATAGGAGTAGCTGCTAACTTCAGATATTGCTGGTGAATGGGAAACCTTGAGCTGATTTTTGACTTTTAACCCCACCTCCATCTTCTTCATTTTGGCAGCCACTTTGTTTTTACCTTCCTTGGTGGCTTTTAGCGACAGGCCCAAGTTCTTGGCCAGGCTCTTCTTCTCCTCCTTGCTCGGCAGAGCCTCGTGGGGTGGGAGGTACCTGCTGCCACCTCCACCAGTTTTCGGCTTTCCCCCAGAGCTGTCGGCAAACTTGAAGGGGGATTTGAGCTTGTCTTGTTTGGTGAGCGACAGAGCCTTGTCAAGCTTGCTGGCCAGCTGCTCCTGATCCGATGGCACCTTCTTCTTTTTGAGCTTTAACTGCTGAGGTGAGAGGAAGAGACAGGTGAACACCGAGCAGGAATCATGGCAGACCTGAGGGATTTTACTAGCCCTTGTAACAGTCTCTCATGCATGCTAGTCAGGAAGGCCTCAAAATGATGGTCTTAAGCCCCAGCTGCCATAACCCACCATGACGCTAGGGAGTAAGAAGAGGAAGATGTCAGCAAACAGCACAGCTTTACCCTTATTGAGCACTACAAAATCGCAAATTAACTTAGAAAAATTGAATTTTCTTCCAAAAGAAATATGTTCACAGAACAACATGTTTTGGAGCTCTTTTTTTCTCAACACCTTCTGGGTTTTAGGATATGTTTGGGTTGGTTTTACAAGCTTTTCTCTAAATCGCGAGGATTAAAAATCTTCTTTACTCAAACTCCAGCCAAATAAATATGGATTTCCACATAATCAACCAGCTCCAGAGGCTGGGATGCCAAAAAAGACCCAAATACCTCTCAGCGAGAGCGTCAGCACCACTGCATTACAGCCAGCGCCGTTACATCCTTTCCAGTATTTTCTTCTTGAAAAAAAGTAAATATACTTTACATGTGCTACAGCCAGATAACAGCAGCTGTAACTCAGCACTTTGCCTGTATGCATTTTGGATTTCATCAGCAACTTAAAGGTCCAGTAAATATCCCATTGCCTCAACGGGCAACAAATAAAAACCTGCGTTTAAAATCAGAAGGTTGCACTCCTTGTCCTCCTCCGCTCTGGGGAGTCCCTTCCCCTCCACTATCTTGCTGGGCAAAGGGGTAGGACACGCACTGCTCTGGATTCAGAGCAAGCGCCACATCGCAGTGCTCTGGCTGGCTTGAAGGCACTTGTGTCTCTGCTGCCTACCGAAGAGGGCTGACCTCCATCAGCCAACATCAGCCTTTGCAAACACCCCTCCACCGTGCACAGTCCTCTCCTGAAGAGCTTCTAAGCCCACGTGAACCGAAAGCAGACGCTCTAAGGCCAGGAGGAGTCAGACAGTGCAAGTCAACACGAGCAAAGCAGGAAAGAGATCTGCTACCGGCCCGTGCCTCTGTGTTCCCCACGAGGGCACTGACCTCATTTGAGAAGCTGGGAGCCGCATCGTGCTCTTCCCAGCTCTGGTTCCTCCCTTTCATCTTGCCACTGCTGCTCTCCACATCCTCGTCCTCCTCCAGGAGGGCCCCTTTGTGTCTCTTCTTCATGCCCTCGCCAGTCTCAGAGTCTTCGGAGAGCAACAAGGACTTGCTCAGTCTGCAAGCCAAGCACAGGATGGGTCAAGGTGGGGGGCTTTCCTCCCTGTGATCCCCACCAAGCTCAAAAGGGAGGTTAAAAGCCTCCTAGGACAGGTGGGATCCTCAGCAGGAGCCAAGTCCACTGTGAAGTGACAGCAGTTTGGACAAAGTTTTCCACCAAACAGGAGAGCCAAGGAGCCCTTCTTGCACACTCTTGGCCACCAGCACAGATGAAGGTGCCTGACAACACAGACCTGGCTGGTTGTCTCTGACGCATTTGGTGTCTTGGGTAACAGTCACCGAAAAGTGCCTCATTTGATACAAGAAGGACAGAGTGCTGAGCTGGCCTCGTATGTCTTATCCCTCGTACGTCTTATCCCACCTCTACTTTCATGGACTCTGTAGGTGCAGAGAAAGATCTCCGAGGCCCAGGGAGGTGCCTCAGTGCCCACACAAGTCTTGCTCTGGTTGCTTGGGTGTAAGCAAGGAGGTGTTAAGGAACTGTCACGTAAGGTGACGTGGACTGACAAGGCCACTGCAGGGACTGGTTCACTCAAAGGACAGGCGATCTGCTTCAGGAACCTGGCCTCTCCACAAGAGGCATTTGTGATCTATGTCTCCAGTCTTGCTTTGGGATTTGGGGGGAAAGGAGAGGGTAAATAAATAATTTAAAAAAAAAAAATCAAAAATAAAGTAAGTGAGACTATAAGCACCTCTTTCACTGCTCCTCAGCTGTCTCCAGTAACTACCCAAGAGATGATCAGTCGACACACCTCCAGACCTCTACCGAGCTGCCTCCTGCCTCCACACTAAGCCTGCTGGCCCAGGTCATACCACCACAAAGCCACTGACACAGGGCAGCCTCCTCCACTTCCAGGCATTTCCCTTCCCCTCTATCCTCTCTGCTGACCTCCACAGACAACGAAACCAAAACCACAGGCCCCGGACGTTGGCTGAGGGTGCACCTCCATCTCCCACGCCAGGCTGCTCAACCATTCCTGTGATGCGGGGACACGCACACGCGACACGGCCATGCACGCACACACGCGCAACTCCAGACACCTCTGGATGGATCCTCCAGCCCGTCCAGCCATCCAAACACAAAGAGCAAAACACAGAGCCACCAAGAAGACAGATTTTCAGAAGCGCATGGTCAGTGGGAGCTGGGCACCTGAACCTGATTTGTAGTCTTGAAAGGACGTTTGCAAAAATACGCAGCACACAGGGAGGCAGCTTGGAGGCGCCTTACCATTGGGTTTGGCCACCTATGAATGGTTAGGTGGCCAACAGTGGTGAGATCCAGGCATCCAAACAAGAGCAGCTGGACTTGCAAAAGGGAAAAAAGCAGAAGAGAATGATCCAGACGCTTGGGAGAGAGGGGTCAGGCAAAACCAACTCCCACTGATTAAGGGAATAGAGATGAAGACAGCAGAAAGGCGTCACAAAGTAGATAACCTGGACCAGCCCTGTGCTGACCGCTTCTGACATCAACATCCCTGCATTTAGCTCTACAGCACCTGCTTGCTCCGTCCGTTCTCCTGAAAAAACATGAGGACACACTCCCTGACACCAAGAGCTCACCTACAGGCCCCTGCCCAGCCACCTGCTCCGCATCACCTCACCGCTGCTCAACTCAGCCTGTCCTGCTTGCCCCCAACACCACAGACACGGGCTCTACCAGCGGGGAGGGAGGGACAACGCTGGCACCATATTCCCACCGTAAGGGCACACTCACGTTAAATGCACACGCTGCTGCCAGAGACCAGCCTGCCGACACAACGCCGCGGCGAGACCCCGCTGCATCCAAGATGCTCTCCCCAAGTCAGACCCTGGTGCAGCGACCCTGCCATTTTCCCGTCTTCCCCAAATTCCAGCCTTACTTTCCACTCTTGCTGTCACTCTTCCCTCTCTCCTTAATGGGTGACAGAGCGCTTGATCCAAGTTTCCTCTTCCTGGGCCTTCCAGGGCCTCTTCTCGCCAAGCTTCTACTTTTCTCGTCATGCTTTTCCCTTTAAAAAAACCACACGCTTCACTGTTAACCAAGGCAACAACAAAAAAAAAAAAAGGAAAAATAAAGCCAAATCAAATTTTGCAACCAAAAAGGAAAAAAATAAATAAAGCAAAACCAAAAAGAAGAAAAAAGGGAAGAAAAAAAAAATTAAAAGAAAGCAAGCAAGAATGGGAGCCAACCCAGAACCTTCGCCTGCCACCAAACTGCTAAACTGAGCTGCTGAAGCCAAGGTTGTCTCTAATACAGTCTCCTGGCTGCATTCACCAGTGATCGGGCTGTCATGTCACATAGCCTAGGAGTGTGCTGTGCAAAGCTCTAGCGGGCTGTACCAGGAGGAGAGGAGACAGGGAGGGATGGAAGGCTGTTCTCTCTCCCAGACCGAGAGGCAGTGCAAGTGCCCAGCTGGAAAAAAAAAAAAAGACTGAGTAAGCAGCCTGCGACTTACTCGGAGTCCCTGCGGCGCTGCAGCTTCACCAGTTCCCGCTGCTTTTCTTTGTAGCGCCGCTGCAGCTCCGCCAGCCTCATCCTGTAGTCCAGCTCCATCGCGTCCATGTTCTCGATGGCCGACTTGATGGAGTACATCTAGGGTGGGGAGGCAAGAGGGGGCGAGAAGGTCAGCACATATCCAAGCCCTCGTCTAGACCAGGGCAGTGCACGGTGGGCTCACAACGGCCAAGATCTGCAGCCTGGCAGGGAAGCCCTCCGTGCCTACACCGGAGTGGAACAGTCTCAGAGCACTACCCAGGGAAAACCAGTCACGCAAAGATGTTCTGTAGCTTATACACAGGATGGTATCAGCTTTGAGGGAGAGCAAACCCTGGCAAAGAACCTGCATGATAAAACACACTCATGGAGTCTCTTTTCTCTTATTTAAAAATACTCTTTGTCTTGGAACACTTACGCGCCAGGTATAAAATAATTCGTCAGTCTCTCCCACAGGGAAGAGTGAGCAAAGAAAAAAACAATGGAAAACGCTCCCACCACTCTCTGTATTTATCCTCCCGCTGCCAAAGCAGCACTGTACAAACTCCTGCTGCCACAAGCACTGTAAAAAGGGCTGCCGAGGGTCCTGCCAAATTTAACGGTGTTGATTCACAAACGAGGGAGGAAGCTAAGTCGCTCCACACGGACGAGAGATGCGGCGGCTCGCTCTGCTGAACGTGGAAGGGTGGCCAAAGCCAGGTGGCAAACAGTAGCTGGGAGAGCAAGCTGCGGTGAGCTGACGCACTGTGGCTTTTCAGGCTCAGCTGCAGCAAGTTACTTACAGGTTCATCTTTCTTCTGCATCCAGCTGTACTTCTTGTTGGGATTCAGCTCTCGAGGCAGTCGGATGGTTTTCAGACTTTCCATAAAGGGGGTGGAGAGTACTTCCATGAGCATGTGGGTGCTGGCAGCCAGCAAACTCTCCAGCGTTGGCCGGACAGGGAAACTCTCTGGACCTGCTGGGAAGGACAGAAAAAAAAGGCACAAGCTATACAAGTTCACAGTCCAAGACTGTTCTTTCAGCAGGCACCAGGAGAGGCTGATGCCCCTTTCTGGACCATGGCAGCTCAAGGAGTCTCCCAGCCACCTTGGCCCCAAGTTGAGATCTCCTGTTGTACCCAGCCCTGGTGCAACTGGCAGTTCCCATCACGTCTCGCCTCAGGAAGTTACTGGAAGGTGAGATCTTTTCAGGACCTGCCAAGCTCTTGGAAAGCATCATCTGGAGCTACTGGGGCCTCTTGTGCCAAATCCCAACAGACTCTAGACTCGGGGCCTGCCAGGAGGGCGTTACCCTGGCAGTTCTCGGCAAGCAGGGCTCCATTTCCGCTACGCACACTGCAAACTGTCTAGACGTGGCGAGGGCCTTTGGAAGGGGAGAGCAGTACAAAAGCCACACGTAGCTCAGCCTACTGCAACAAAAAACCTTATTCCAACCCCATGTGAAGCTCCTACAACTCAGGGCAATGCTGTCCTTGCTGCCTGGCTGAGGTTGCAAGAGATCCCACCTGCATGCACAGAGAGTGCAGGGACCCCCTGCAAGGAGACCGAACCTGGCCCGTGGTTGGCCAGGTCCCACGCTCACGACTTACTTTGCATTTCTTGCTTCCGTTTTTCCAGCTCCATCTCCGCAATTTCGCTCAGCAAAGTGATCCCTTGCAGGAAGGAGTGCTCCAAGGCCTGGTCAGGTAACACCTCCACCTTCATCTGGGGTGGAGGGACACCCGTGGTAGTCAACAAGGAACAAGCCTGAGGCATTTCTGTGGCAGCCACCAAAGCGTTCATCCCAGCCAGTGGGTCGCCCGGTTTGATGTCCAGAGCTGGGATTTGGCAAGAGATTGCCTCCTCTGTATAGGAAGAGATCTCTGGCCCCTGCTCCCCCTCCTCAGGGGGCAGGCTGGGAAACTCTCTCCCCCGGGGCACATCAGCGCTCTGCAGATCCATGGCTACAGAGGCTTCCTCCCGCTGGGGCGTCAAGTCCATCTCGGGCGGCTCGCCCTCCGTGTGCGCGAGCGAATCGTCGTACTCCATGTGCATGGAGCAGGTTTCCGCTCCGCTCCCCGTCTCTGCCTGAGCCTCTGCTTCTGCAGGGCAGGCCACGACCTGGTAAGGAGGTGGGCAGCTCTGGAGGTCTTCCTGGTCCTGCTCCATAGCACTCAGGGCTTCACCTTGGTGCAAAAGGAGGTTGCAATTGTCCACGTTCTGCACGGGGACGGCTGCAGAGGTGGTGATGTTGAGAGTCCCCATGTCCTGCTCACAGATGCCTTCTTGGCTTTCCTCCATCTGCACCTCTGACTTTACCCTCTCTTCCAAGGACTCCTCTTCTGCTCCTGCCTGGATAGGCTCGAGCATTTTGGACGGAGACAGGTGGATGGGCTTGACCTCTGGGGAAAGTTCCATGTGCTCGGAGCCTTCAGCAGGCAGCGGGACATCGGGAGGCAGGCCGTCCGCGTCAGATGCTGCGGCGGGCTGGAGGAGGTAGGGATAGTGTCTTCCAAAGGAGGGAGGCAGGGACTGGAACGGATATCCCGGTGGGATCTCTGCAAGATATCAGAAGGGACAGTCTGTGTAACGGCCGGGTCTCCAGAGCACCTTGTCTCTCACTAAGGCATAGAGGTGGGTTACTTTGGCTTCCATCGTCTCTCATCTCTTCCCATTCTCGAGCCGTAGCTGCTTTGGGCACCTCTCTCCTGGCCAAGCTGGCACAGGGAGCAGCATCACAGAGGTCCCTTCTGCACCTTTCCAGCACTCTCCTGCAACTGGACCTGCCTCCTGCATCCTTCTCCCACTGAGAGTCCTAGAGGAACCAACTCACGCTCAACCCAAGGACAAGAGATAGTCTATTTTTTTTTCTCCTAGGACTCAGGCATCAATCCCAGACCATCACCCCACCCCTGGTCCTTGCCTCAGCCCTGCCTTTTAGAGGAGCTACCTGGTTTTCTCTAGGGGAAGGGACGGAAGCAGGAAAGAGCCGAGGAGAAAAAGGGAGGCAGGCACAACGGGACTCTGCCAAAGCAGGGCTCTCTTACCTGGGAACAAGGCCTGATAGGGACCGGCAGGCTCTTTTTCCAGCTCCAGGTCTTTCTTCTCCACGGTCTCAGGCACCTCTTCCTTTGGAGGGATGGCAGGGGCAGGGGGTGGAGA
>NW_009719295.1:1105-1432 GCF_000703405.1 Apaloderma vittatum | reverse complement strand
GTGGATGTAGTTCATCCGCTCGATGTAGGCCATCCCTGCCGCGATCTGCGTTGGGGAGAAGCAATGAGGAGCCCCCGCAGACGCACCCCTGGGGAGGTACCCCCACCCCTGCCAGTCTCCCCAGTACCTGGGCAGCCATGTCCACCAGCTGGGGCAGCTTCAGGTATCGGCCATCCCCATCCTTTAGGAAATCCAGCAAGCTGCCTGCAAGCGGAGGGCGCTGGTCAAAGCCCCCCAAAACCAGCCATGCCCACCCAAGGGTGCCCTCTCCTGTGAGCCCACGCCCTAGGACCACCTTCTCTCACCTCCCTGGCCGTGCCCACGCAG
>NW_009719295.1:422-766 GCF_000703405.1 Apaloderma vittatum | reverse complement strand
TGGATGGATGGATGGATGTAGGGGTGCATGGATGGAGGAGTGCATGGGTGCATGCTTGCTTGGATGGATAAGCAAGGAAATCAGGGTAGGGCAAGGAAGGGACATAATAACACTGTACTCCACCCAGGACAAGGAGTTCCCTTCACCCCCTGGCATGGAGATCCATGAGCTCTTCTAACACCATCCTCCGCAGCAGCCCAGATGCCATCTCCCACGAAGCAGTGGCCATCTCCTGGCATCCCCTAATACCGCCTGCCAGGGCAGGACCAGACCACTCCTGTCCTCCCCACCGCGTCCCCCCCAACCCTGGCCGGCTGGGGCATGCTTACCCATCCACACGTCTC
>NW_009719295.1:0-350 GCF_000703405.1 Apaloderma vittatum | reverse complement strand
TCCCAGGGTCTGGGGCTTCATAGCAGGGCACGCGCGGGTTAGTAGATGGCACAACCCGTGGTTATACTCTGCAGGGGGGGGTCAGGGAAGGGAGGAGGAGGGAGGGGAGGCGATGGGATGAATGCAGCATGCACGCCGAGCGGAGGGAGCACGGGGCGCCGGAGGAAGAGGATGGTGAAAAGGAGACCCTCCTGGCCTGGCCTTGTGGTCCCATCTGAAATGGGAGGGGTGGGGAGGGGGGGGCTGCTTGCTCATGTCAGGATGTCATGAGGCATCTTGGGGTACCCCTTGTGACCCCAGAGCAGGACATGGGACATTTCTCCATGCCGGTAAATGTGTCGCTCAGCCTG
>NW_009719294.1:0-548 GCF_000703405.1 Apaloderma vittatum | reverse complement strand
CAGAAATGCCTGGTGGGTGCCAGAGGTGAAGTGCCCCCCTGACAGGAGGGAGGGCAGGAGGAGCGGGATGGGGACAAACAGGACCCCCCAGCCTCCAGTGCAGGGCAAGCCCCTGAGAATATTCAACTTCCCTGCCCCATTTGCAGGCTCTTGGGGCTCATTGGGGACTATTGGGGTCCATGTGGCGTTTCCAGGCCCATCCCCAGACACTGGAGCTGAGAATGGGTGATCACCCCAGCTCTGGGTCCAGGCCTGTCCTGTCAGGGTGAGGGGTTTCTTGGGAGCAGTCCCCAGGGTGACACAGCCCTACCCTTAGAGCACAGTCCTCAGGGAGGGAGGCTGTGCTTCCCGTCCCCTGTTCTCCCTTCCCACGGGCCCCACTCGAAGGTGGCTGTGCAAGAGAAGAGGCGGAGGGCTCGGGATCCCAGTGGCCAAGGAGCTCCATGGAGTGAGAGATGCCCCAGGCAGGGGCTGAGCAGGGGCAGGCAGGGCTGAGCAGCATTTCTGCCCCAGATGCAGACTCAGACCCGTGTCCGTGGCTACTGAGA
>NW_009719293.1:2004-2525 GCF_000703405.1 Apaloderma vittatum | reverse complement strand
CACCAGCCCGCCCCACACCCACCAGGACCACGGCCCGCCGGGAGCTCGGGCAGTCTCCACCCCTCCCCGTGCTGGCTCCAGGGAGATGGAGGTGAAAAGGAGAGAGAAGCGTGACGCGGGGAACTGGTGACACTGCTGCGGGACGACCGGGCTGCTGGCACAGTGCTCAGGTACCAAGAGATCCACCGACTCCCCGGGAGAAAGCAGGAGGCTCCTGTCGTGGATGGCAGCGCAATGAGCGCGCAGGCCCTCTGCGGCGCAGGGTGTGGCGGCAGGAAGGAGAGGTGAACGCGTCCCTTCCGACTGTAAACACGGCACTTGGGCGAGCTGAGAGCCCTCTGCAGCCGCCGGAGGCCAGACCTCAGCTTCGGCACATGGGCAGGACTCACTCCTCGTCCCCAGCGAGCAGGAAGCTGTAGAGGAAGTTGATGGCACGCTGGCGGTCCTGCGGGGTCTGCTTTGCCATCAGGTTGGGTGGAGGGCGCAGGAGGAGGCTGGAGGACAAGGCGGCTGCGGGGGGC
>NW_009719293.1:603-1846 GCF_000703405.1 Apaloderma vittatum | reverse complement strand
GACATTAGGTACCGAAACACGCTGCGATGGCAACGAGGCAGCTGAAGAATCACCTGCAAATAAGCAGAGACTGCTTCCAGCTCACGTCGCTGCAGCCCAGGCACGCTGCGACACCCCAGACCCCAGGTGGGCAGCCCTCCCCCTCTCCCACTGCCCTGAGGCTGATGGGCAACCACTGGCCCAGAAAGCGAGCAACAAGCCACCAGCTGTGGCCCAGTGCTGATGGCTTTGGCTCCTGCTAACACTGCCTGCAGGATAACAGGGCCCTGCCCCTGGGATGCTTCCCACCAGATCCCAGCTCTCACCCCTCCGGCTGTGTGGCAGCAGCGTGAAGGCAGCACAAAAGGTTTGCAGCACTGAAAACGTGTCCTAAAACTTCTTCCTCCACTCAAGGCCGTGCTCAGCCTTGCTTGCTGCTCCACCAGCTATTTTTGAGAGCCACTCGTGGTCCTCAAGGGAAGCACAGGAACTGCAGCTCTGAGCAGGCACTTAAACCCTGGGGACCAAGGGTGGCTCCTCTGCTCCCAGGGCTGCTGCCCCTGTGCCCAGGGTGACACAGGGCACACTCGGGGGGCTTTCTGGAAGCCACCAGGACAAACACCGCAGTGCTGACCCTGGGCTAGGAAAGCACTGCTGCACCACCCAGGCTGTCCTGCCTGCCGCAAGGAAGCTCCGAGCGTCTGCTCCCAAAGCCTCTCGGTGCCCGCGGGGAGGGAGCGGGACCTGGTGAGGGCCAGGACCAGGGCAGAGCTCACCGGAGCGGGGAGAGGTGCCCCGAGCCCGGCGAGCGGAGTCAGCTGCGTACCTGTCGGCACAGCCGGCTGCTGTGTGACCAGTCGAGGCACCGCTGGTACAGCTCATAGCAGATCACTGGCTCTGGCAGAGCCTCCAGGAAGATGAGGAGCGCTTCAGCCACGGAGTGGTTACTGCCCGCTGGGGCGGGGGGAATCAAGGGCCATGCTGAGCAGGTGGACCCCCTCCCTCCCCTTCTCCTCCTTCCCAGTCGCTCAGTCTCTGTTGCCTCCTTGCAGGCCCTGCAAGTTCTCTGCCTGCCCAACCACTCTCTGACGCCAAAGCCCTCCTCCTCCTCTTTGTCCCCTCATCCATGGAAAACGCTGTTCCATCCACCCCACCCTGTGTTTGCCCACCCTCAAGCCCTGTAGAAGCCCTCTGCTCCACTGGCCCCCTCTCCAGCCTGTGCTCCCTAGTGCCCACTCTCGTACCTGGCGCAGGCTTGCAGAAG
>NW_009719293.1:0-505 GCF_000703405.1 Apaloderma vittatum | reverse complement strand
GTCAACTAACGGCTGCAGACAAGCTCGCCCAAGAGGGAGCTCTCCCCGCAGAGCCGGGACTCAGCAGGCTCATGGGACCATCAGGCACAGCAAGGATACGGATTGTCTCAGGGATGCTGGTGTCCAGGCAGTCGATGATTTGCTCCAGCTCCTCCTGCATGCCTGGAGTCTGGAACAGGTCCTCCTGCCAAGAACACCACAGGGATGGACCAAGTCACCTTCCTCACAATGGCTGAGGCACAGTGGGGTGACAGCTGGGACCCCCAGCCAGGGCCTTGAGCGGAGGGGGGAAGCCCTTCCCTACAAATACCAAACTGGAGTTATCTCCAGGTCCTAACGACGCATCAGGCCACTGAGCTCCTCAGAGCTTCCCTCACCTGGTGGCAGGCGTGCTTGAACAAGTGGTCCACCAAGAGCCAGATCTCCTTCGGCACCTGCAGGGGCATCCCGCTCGCATCCTCGCCGTCCGGGGAGCCCAAGGGCAGAACGGATTTCTCCTGGTGGC
>NW_009719292.1:0-208 GCF_000703405.1 Apaloderma vittatum | reverse complement strand
GTGGCCCCTGGTGACCCCACGGTGGTCCCTCAGTGTCCCCGTGGTCCTCAGGGGTCCCAAGGTGGCCCCATGGCCCCGGGGTGGCCCCACGGTGGTCCCTCAGTGTCCCCATGGTCCTCAAGGGTCCTCAAGGGTCCCCAAGGTGGCCCCGTGGCCCCTGGTGGCCCCACGTGGACTCTCATTGTCCCCAAGGTGGCCTCATGGCCCC
>NW_009719291.1:1325-1595 GCF_000703405.1 Apaloderma vittatum | reverse complement strand
TTGCCCATCTGAAGCCCCCCTCCATCTCCTCCCAGTACCTGGACCTGGTGGTGTCAGTTCTGTACTCGGTGGTGCCTCCAGCAGTGAACCCCCTCATCTACACCCTGCGGAACCAGCAGCTCAAGGATGCCCTCAGGAAAATGATGACTGGATATTTTGAGAAGAAATAAACTTCTTTTCTTCTGCCAACATTCTTAATGTCATTCATTATTTCCCAGCCTTCCCTCTCATGTTTTGAGAAGGCGTTTGGTTGTGTGGTTTTGTGTACAT
>NW_009719291.1:257-1239 GCF_000703405.1 Apaloderma vittatum | reverse complement strand
GAGGTTGGACTAGATGATCTCTAAGGTCCCTTCCAGCCTTGGCCATTCTATGATTCTATGATTCTATGATTCTATGATCCAGTCACTATAGAAATGATGAATCATGCAATGTATTAAAAAATTAAAAATGGGCCCTGCACCGACTGGGTGTCTGAGTTCCCTCCTCTGAGACTTTTGTCCAGCTGCAGGGCAGTGCCTGTGTGCAGAGGGGAGGGAAGAGAATCCCAGCACAGCAGCACAGCTAGTGAGCACCAGCACTTGTTCTCTCCAGAGCTGCTCTCTCCACTCCCACCCTCTCCTCCTGAGCCTCTATGCTGGGCAAAGGCCTGAGGGCTCTGGTATCTTGGCCCCCACCCTGCGGTGTGGCTGTGCTGTGATGGCAGGCAGGGACAGCCCATGGGCACTTCTCGCACAGAGCTGGCCTCCAGAATTGTGTTTCTTATTGTTTGTTATTGCTGTGTGTCTTATTGTTTTATGAAACTTTATCAGGCTTTAATTTTCTTTCCTGATAAAACTTTCCTGTGCCTCTGTTCAGTCAGTTTTGTTCAGAGGCTTTTACTTTCCAGCTCAGTCTCTCCCCAGAGGCAGCACTTTCTGAAGGGAACAGCGTGTCTGTGCAGTCAGTGCCTGCTGCTGGATGGAGAACGCTGGTGTGTGCAGTCACTGCCAGGGCTGGGGATGCAGAAAGGCTCTGGCTGGTCCTGGCTCCTGGAGTGACCGAGGCCACTGCTGGATCTTGTGTGACACGCTGGGGGTGCTGGGGAGTAAAAAGGGTCACAAGGAAGTGAAAGGTGGCACCTCCAGTGATGAACAGCCAGGACAGGAGACCAGCAAGAGTGTTCCATTCCACATGCGCCATGCTCAGTGTAAAGCTGGAGGATCGTGGGGGCTAAGGCCTCTTCTTCACTGGCCAGCAGCTGAGGAGGATCTGTCTGATCTCCTGCCTTTGATCCCGATCCCAAGTTCCCAACTACAGCTCCTG
>NW_009719291.1:0-238 GCF_000703405.1 Apaloderma vittatum | reverse complement strand
TCGGCCCCAGCTCCGTCGGCTCTGCAGCACCAGTGGTGACTGATATCAAAGGGGAGTTGCTTCAATATCGGTTTTATATATAGTTGTATGTATGTCATTATTTTAATATTCTCCTGATCAGTACTGTTTCATTAGAGGTGGTTTAGTTTTCTTTTCCAATCCATAAGTCTCTCTGTTTTTTCCTTCCCATTTACAGAGGGACAGCATTCTGTCAGCATTCTCCTCCCCTTCTGCTCTG
>NW_009719290.1:0-436 GCF_000703405.1 Apaloderma vittatum | reverse complement strand
GAAGTGCAGAGGGAGCCTCGGGAAGGAAAGCATGGACTGATGGCACTGCTAATGCAAGAGCTGGCACTAGCAGTGTGCACAGAGCATGCTGCCACTCCAAAGTGGGCTGGTGTCTGGCACCGAGCACTGGCTAAATAGCAGAAACACCACTAAAGCTGTGCAGCAAGCTCTGTAAATAGTAAAAGCATCAGGAGGCCTGTACCAGCCACACCACGGGCTGTGATCGCGAAGCAGGCAGCAAGCGAGCAGCGCATCAGGCACCGGGGGCTGGATGCAGGGCGAGCAGTGAGTGCACACACACACACCCGGGAGCGAATGGGGAGCACAGGGGCAGCGGGAGCGCGCTGCGGGCGCCGCAGGCTGAGCCCGATGCAGGCACTGCAGGCGGCAGTGGCGGTGAGAACCGGCCATAGTGCCAGAAGCCTGCTGTGAGCAC
>NW_009719289.1:0-2165 GCF_000703405.1 Apaloderma vittatum | reverse complement strand
GAGGAACTACAAAGGGTTGAGGGGGGACAGAGTCATGAGCACCCAGACAGAGACCCAAGGGGGCCCATTGGGACCCCCAGAAGAATCCTTCCCACTCCTCAGGGTGCTAGTTCCCATTAGGGGCATCTTTACAGCAACAGACCAACCCCTAGAGACCAAGTTTACCAGGGACATAGGGCAGGCTGGGGGACATAGGGCAGGCTCGGGGACGACACCACGCCCACAGCCAGAGGAAAATTATCCCGGAGAGCTGCCTGCCTCCCCTCCCCCTCCTCGGGAATCACCGCCGGGCAGGATGGAGCTGTGCTACGTGCAGGATGTCAACCCGTCCTTGCAGTGCTCATCCCCCCTCTCCTCGCCCCAAGCTACTGGAGGGCTAATCCCGCTCCTGGCTGACTGCCAGCGTTCCCACGAGGCCGTGACAAGGGCCAGCAGCGCGTGAGGGTGCGGGCAGCGCTGGGGCAGCTCCTACCTCCCGGCACTCGGTTGCCTCCCGCAGCTCCTGGCACAGCCCGTTGCACTCCTGCTGCAGAGAGTCCCTCTCCCGCGCCAGCCTGCAGGGACAGGATGGGGTCGGGTGGGTGCCGGGTTTCGGAAGGGGTGAATGTCAGCAGGGAGGGAAGAATACCCAACTCCAGGGCGCAGACCCACCAAGCCATCTCCTCCCACTGTTTCTCGTTCTCCTGCTGCAGCGCATCCCGCTCCTGCTCCATGTTGGCCATATCTGTCATCAGGTTGCTCAGGTCTGCAAGAGGCAGAGGCGTCAGCCCAAGGAGGAGGTTATGGGGACAGCGGGGATGGGGCAGCTCCATCCGCTCCACCACCCACCCCTACCTGTGCTGAGCCGTGAGTTGGCCATCGTCAGTTCCTCCAGCCGAGCCTCCGCATCCCGAAGGGCTGCCGAGGTCTCCTCCAGCCGACAGGACGCCTGCAGATACGGTGCCCTCCAGGCTCGCTTTGGGTTGCTCTTCCCCATGTGTGTTCCCACACTGAGGGAGCATCCCAGACACCCCTCAACACCAGGCACAACCCCCAATACCTCCTCCTTGGCTTGAAGAGCTTCATCTGCTCGCTGCCTCGTGGCATCCCGCTCCTCCAGGCAGTCCTGCAGCTTGCCGGGCACGTTCTTCAGCACAGCCCGGCACCGGGACACCAGGACCCTGGCTTGCTCCCGCTGTGAAAGGATATGGAGCCGGGCAGAGCTCAGCGTGGCACTGCCAGCCTTCAGTCAGTAGAGCCATGCTGGCTGGTGGCACTGTCCCATGGTGTGCTAGGAATGGGTCCAGCAAGCCAGGATGGCTGCAGTACCCTGGGCACAAAGAGCTCCAAGGTGGAGCTTGCACTGTGCCAGGGGCTGAGCCTGCTGCCAGCTCACACCAGGACTACCCCTCACCTCCGCATCCAGAGCTCTCCTTTCCTCCTCCAGGTTTTCAAAGGTGACATCGATGAATTCCCGGAAAGGCTGAGCCTCTGCAGCCAGGGAGGCCTATGGGGCAGGAGAGGTGGGTCAGTGCTGCCATGGTGGAAAAGCCACCTTCAATGGCCCTGGAGTGAGGTGAGTGCCAGTCCCGAGGCTGGATCTGTGGCAGCTTCCCAGCAGCAGCAGCACCAAGAAATCTCTGGTGCACCCAAGCCCATGGCAGAGCATTGCTCAGAGCATCACCCAAGCTCAGGACAGGGAGATGCCCTCCCAGCTCCCCTGGGGACCCAGGTGGGAGAAAGATGGAGGGGTCCACCCAGCTCAGTACCTGCTGCTCGATGGCGTCTGCCAGCAGCGGTAGCGTGCTCAGCTCTCGCTGCAGGGCCAGGCTCTGCTCACGGGAACAGATTTGGGCACTGGCGTGGGCACGAAAGAGCTCCAGGAAGCGATCTCCCTGCCAAAGTGAAGGATGCTGCTCCAGGCACAGTGTCACGTGAGGGGCAGCTCCCAGGGCTTTTCCGCTGGGAGAACTTTGCCACCCGGAGATGGGCAGAGGTGCAGGATGTCCCATCAAAGGCATGGGGACAGCAGAACCTGCCCTGACCATCCCCACACCAGCTGCCCCACCCATACCTCCTCCTTGGCCCGGAGGGCTTCTTCCGCTCGCTGCCTCATGGCATCCCGTTCCTCCAGGCAGCTCCGCAGCTTGTCGGGCACGTTCCTCAGCACAGCCTGGCCCCGGGAC
>NW_009719288.1:0-32004 GCF_000703405.1 Apaloderma vittatum | reverse complement strand
CTGCAGCGCCACCGGAGAAAAAAAGCCTTTCCTGGAGGTAGAGGGGCACTTGCGCTGAAAATTGCCGTCAGCCAGAAGCTACAGCTGCACCGAGGGCCGAGCGGGCGGGCTTTCAGCGTCTCAGTTCCCCTTGTCTCAAGGCTGAGCTGAAACCCGGCTCTGGAGTGGACTCTCAGCCCCGGGTGAGGTGGTGAAGGCCTGTGTGTGGCCGGGGGAAAAGCGCCTGGCAGCAGGACAGGGTGTGCCGGGTGCCCACAGGCCGGGCACTGACCGGGAGACCCGAAAGCTGCACCTCCGAAACTGCAGTGGAGTTGGTTGACTTCGTGGGACAGAAAAATGACCCGAGGTGGCTGTGCTATCCGTGTGGTGCTGTGCGGAGAGATGTAGCCTCAATCCTTGCTTCGTTGTAGTGGTGCTTACACACCACTGCCCTAAAATAACCACCTTTCGCTGTCCTGCTTCCCTCTCCCTGCAAACATAACGCGCACCCTTTTATAGCAGAGGCTTTAATCGGGGATCAGGTGAAGAGAAGGAGGACTGCAGGAAAGGATTTCCCTTTGCTGAGGCTCACTGCCTGGCCTCTCCTTTTGAGAGCAGGTGCCTACATACAGCCTATTTCAGTTCCTTCAAAGAATTTTCTCCTGTATGTGGTGCCTGGAGGAAGAAGTCCAAGCACCTCCTCTCCACACCCATCATTCTGTATCTCCAGTGATGAAAGCACTTGCTTGAGAGCTGGAGATGCAGCTCCTGGTCTTTTTCCCAGTACTTTTTGTCCTCTGACAAATGTTCTATGTAAAGTACATAGAGCAGACCTGGAAAATGGGACTGAAATCCAAGGCTGCTCCCCTCCCTTCCCTATGGCAATGTTATTATTGCTAGGTCATGGCCTCTCCTTGATTGCTCCCGTGAATCTTGAATCCCCACCCTCTTCCCCAGGCAGCCGTACGGGTTCAACAGGCTGACTGAAAATGAAGTGTTAGGCTAGCCTACCTCCCAGGAGATACCCTTCAGGCTAGCCTAACCCCTGGGTAAGATACTCTTCAGAAAGGTCAGGGCTAGGCATCTGAACCCCATCAGGCCAAAAGGAGAGAAGTTGACCTTGGGTCTTTTGGCATGGGGAGCACTGCAAGGCACACAGGGGAAAAAAAGTGCCCCCTGGGGAGCTGAGAAAGGGTTCAAAGAAGCCAATGAAGTTGTTAAGCAAAAGCAGTCGGCAGCTCAGCACATGGTGGGGAAGTTGATGATAAGCATTTGCAGCTGCTTCTCCCTCCCTCTCTTCCCCCTCACCCCGGAGGAACTGGGTGGCTGCTGACTCAGGAGCTGCATCAAGTAGAAGGAATGGGAAGGGGGTCGCATTTCCCGAGTGCCTGAGACGCACTGCAGCGAGCGATGGCACCTCCTACCTGCCGTCCGGCTTGGATGAGCGATCACAGCAACGTGCTGCAAGGAGCCAGATCCTGCTGGTATGCGTTGGGTGTGCTCTGAGCAGGCTGCGAAACTGGGGCCGTGGGTCTCATCTTGCATGGAGACGTGTCTGAGCTCCAAATTCCAGCGCTGGGCCCAAGGGGAAAGAGAGGCACAGAGCTTCCCAACATGGGGTGGTTGTGGATATGTGAAAGGCAGAATGTCCTGTATCTTGGGATGCTGACAACCTAAAAATAGGATTCCAGAGCCTCCGGGATTAGGCATCACTTGAGGAGAGGCTTTTGGGAGGGCAGTTCTGAACTTTTATGCCTCAGTTCTGCCCCGGTCCTGCTTCTGATGTTAAAGGCCTTACATTCCTCCTGGCTCATGTGAACGTCACTTAAATGTGCTTGGGGCATGCAATTACAGCTAACTGCCCTGCAAGCTCCTCCTGGAATCTGAAAAATTGAATTCTTCCATTAGTGTGCAGCCTTGCCTGCCTTGCAAAATCATTTCCTTCAGTCTAGCAAACTGCTCTGTTAAAGGTGTGCATTGTAAGTTGCTCACTGCTGTTTTACTTGTGGTGAGCCAATGGCAGTGAAAGTGAGAGCTGATGTTATTTTTTAAATTATTTGGGGAGAGTATACTGTTTAAGTGAGCACACGTAATTGCACACTGAGAACTGATCTGCTGAAAGCCTGCTGTTTCTAAATACAGTAGCTACTCCTCGTAATAGACATGTT
Organism: Apaloderma vittatum; assembly: GCF_000703405.1. Lineage (NCBI taxonomy): Eukaryota > Metazoa > Chordata > Aves > Trogoniformes > Trogonidae > Apaloderma > Apaloderma vittatum. Next base: position 29,857 of record NW_009719288.1, on the reverse strand, counting down.
AAGCTTAACATATATCTAAGTAGAGGTATTATAAGCCTTGTTTTACTGAAATGGATGTTTTCCTTGGAAGTAAGAAGGGAAAACTGAGGAGGAACTGTAGCTCGAGTCTGACAGATGTTCAAATACGTGAAGCTTAAAGAGGAACGTATGCTATTCAGTTTGTTCACAGAGGCTTTGTGACCTGTGTCTTCTCAGTAATGATGACACAAGCTTTTTTTGAATAAAAGGAAGAAATTAACTGCTTTGGCTAATGGTACCCTTGCTAGCTACCTAGCCAAGGACACCATTTGACTGTGAAAATTGTTGGTGCACCCAAATCTCTCAGCTGGGGAGAATATCTGAAGCGAGAGTGTTCCCATATCTGTGGGTTAGAAGGGCTATTTAAAAATCTTCCTAAGTGGAAAATTAAACACTATTGCTTTAGAACAGTGGTGCACTGCTTTGAAAAATTAAGACCATATGGAATCATTTATTACTTTTCAATATGTATTCAGTCTCTGGTGCAATTTTATGTACGCGCTAATGCATAAAGTCTTTTGGAGCAGGAATAAAGCACCACAAAGCGTGATTTAGTGCTATACGGTCACCAAATCTGTTTCAGATTACTGGATGTTTCAATCTGCTGAAAAGAAGGGGATGTCCCTGCACCAGTGAAACAATGGAGGAGAGGGAAAGCCCATAAATCTGAAACACTTTGGGACTATAGTGCACATATCAACAAAAACTTTTACAAGATTCAGTGGGAATTTGGTCATGCAAGAGACACGGCTATGAAACAAATTATACTAACAGGAAAGTTAAAACAAAGTCGATGCTAATAGTACAATACTTGGTTGCAATTTAAGGCATGTTTTCAAACAGTACAGGCCCACATAAGCATGTGACTCTAAGAGAAACTAAGCAAGTAATCCGGGAGCACACAAAAGTTCTTTTGTTTATAGTTCTGCGGTCACTAGAAGTGCCTATTCTTGTGCTTATTCACAAACACCTCTGGCACTTTCGTCCAGAAATCCTATCCAAACGTTTTTTGTTCTGACTTTGTTAGAGGAGGACTTTGTGCTTCGGTTCTTTTCATACGACTTCTGCGAGGTTCACTACAGTGCCCTTCCTCTGGCAAGGGGCTGAGATGGATCCAATGCCTTAGCCACTGTTTTGTTTTGTTTTTCTTTTTTGCTGAGTGACAAACCATGGGGCAGTCTTTGCTTTCAGGACCTGGGCATTTTCCCTTCGCTGGTTTGGCAAGGACCAAAAAGAAGAGGCTGAGGCTGACAAGTTAACCATGCGTGGTTCATACCACCTGGCAATGAGCTCTGGAGGCACAGAGGCAATCTTTGTGCCTTTATCATGAACCTGAGAGCAGTATAACCGTCTGGCTAGTTATAATTTAACAGAAACCCGATTTTTCATCTTGCTGTGCCTTGTGCTTTCTTTTAAATGTCACCTGTAGAGTCTCCCAGCGAGTGGGAGCCTCAGTTTTGCTTTGTATTTCTTACAGATGCTGACAAAAATGTTTTCCTATGAACATGGTCCACTAGGTTACTGAAAAAAGAGATGGATTCTTTCTTAGAGGCATAAAGAAGCTAAAAAGTTTGCAATAACTTTTACACTTCAGTCAAACTATGTTGTTAGTATATATATTTGTCATTTATAACCAGTAGATTAATTGACTGGTTCTTTTATTAAGGCTGAAGTTTGATATTTTTAGAAGAGTTATTAAGCAAGTAAATTAATTCGCAGTGCTCCAGTAGCACTGAAGCTTGTTCATCACTGTTGCGCCTTCCATCATTCTTTAAGCATTTGATAATTGATGGTAGTAATTTCCAATAAGTTCAGATCTTTTGTTCAGAATAAATAGAGTATGCATGCTCCTTCTGGATCAACACCTCAGCATGACCTCTCCCCTTCTGCTCAAATTACAGCATCAAAATAAAACTCTTCAGGCAAAATGAAGCTGTTTGAATGAATACGTAGTAAGGATGAAAAATGGATACCATGAGAAGTAATTGCTAGTTTTGATTAACTTTTATGTGGATCCTCTCTCTTAGCCATTGGAAAATCTTAACTAAAATCCTCTTTAAAGTCCTTTAAAACTTCTCTGAGAGTAGTTGTTAGATTAGGTATGTATTCTGACTTTAACTTGTACGGATGACTGGCAGAACTAGTACTTGCCCATAGATGGCAATAGCATTGCACTGCTGAAGTAGGCCCCAGCCTATGAAATGAGACTGTGATGGTGAATATTAACTTGGGGAATGAAAAAAATAATATCTTTTTAATGTTTTTTTTTTCTTTTTTCTCCTGCAGCGGTGGTGATGGGACTGTTCTACTTGCAGGATTGTTGGGACTAATCATGTGAGAAAAGATCCTGGAGTGATGAGGCAGCATATTTCCTATGTCTGAGGTCAAGATTTGTTCTGTGCAGCTGAACTTTAAAACAGACTGAAAATGAGGAACCAGAGAGCAGAGCAGGAAGCATGAAATGATGTAAGATATGTTTCTTCTGCATATGAAATACTTTTTTTCTCTTCTTTTTTTTTTTTCTTTTAAAGCTCCAGGTTTGTGATTCAGCATTTTCTGCCACTGACAGCATATAAGACAGGGGAAAATTCTGTGTTCTAGTCAAAATCTAATAAAACATTAGCCATCAGATATTCTTGTTCCTTTCTGTTGAACTGGGTGGGGAAATTATCTTTTCCCACAATCACTCTTCCCTCAATCTCCTGATCTGAGAACCCTGGAACTGTAGAAAAAAAGCGTGGTATTTAGGCTTGTCTGGGACACCTCATCTACCTACAGCAGGTGTGAAGTGCCACCGTCTTCTTTGGTGTTGGTGGCAACAAAGACTTGGGTGGCTGCAGTTTCAACTCTGACAAGTGACAGCGGGGACAGGCCTGCTGTGAGAAAGCTTTTGGGTGCTGGCTGGATGTTTGATGTGGGGTGGGAGGCTTGAGGAACCCCAGGACTAAAGCATTGGCCGGTGTGAAGTTGCCAGCCTGGGTTTGGTCCCAGCTGTGCAGTGATGCAAAACCTCAGATGCAAGCTCTCCTGAGATTATGCAAAAGTACCTTTTCTTCCTTAATTCTTGCCTTTTCTTCCCATGTCCTTCCTCTTGCACAAGGTTGCACTCAAAGGCCCTGCTAAGATGGGAAACTCGCTTCTCCAGTGTCACTGCGGGCTCTGAGGCCACCGCTGGGCAGAAACAGGGTGACCCAGCCTGTCGCTGCCTCCCCGATCTGAAGCCCTGCTGACCTGTCGGGAAAAAGGGTTTGGAGGAAGCCAGCAAGGGAGTCGTTTCATCCTTCTCCCTCCTTGGAGGCTGGTTCTATGTTAAGATGGCATTTATATCTCTTGGTAAAGGGAGCGGTGGTGGGAAGTGTTCACAGATAGCAGAGCTTGTCTGAGTCCATGGTGAGATGGCAAAATGATCCCTGGCACAAGGTTGGCCCAGGCTGCTTGCAGTTTCCCAAATAATTCCCAGGCATCAGCATAAAGAGTCTGGCTGCAGCCACTCCACTTCGCTGGGTAAGAGGGTTTAAGAGCCTGGGCTCGGCTGCTCTGTGCCCGTTGGGTGGTTTATCCCTGTGGATGTGGTCTGGGTGTGCCTGGGGCAATCTGCAGCCTTGCTTCCCAGTGTTGAATCACGTCACAGTGAAGAAGCAGGGAAACAGCCTTATAGAATCATAGAATATTTTGGGATGGAAGGAGCCTTTAAAGGTCATCTACTGCAACCCCCCTGCAGTGAGCAGGGACATCTATAAACCAGATCAGGTTGCTCAGACTCCCATCAAGCCTGACCTTCAGTGGTTCCAGGGAGCAGGCTTCCACCAGCTCTCTGGGCAACCTGTTCCAGTTTTTCACCATCCTCATAGTAAAAAACATCTTCTTCATATCTAGTCTAAATCTACCCTCTTTTAGTTCAAAACCATTACCCTGATCAACAGCCTCTCTCTTTCCTGTAGGCTCCCTTCAGTTACTGGAAGGCTGCTATAAGGTCTCCCCAGAGCTTTCTCTTCTCCAGGCTGAACAACCCCAACTCTCTCAGCCTGTTGTCACAGGGGAGGTGCTCCAACCCCCGATCATCTTCTTGGCCTCCTCTGGACTTGCACCAACAGGTCCATCCCTTTACTGTGCTGAGGACTCCAGAGCTGAATGCAGTACTGCAGGTGGGGTCTCATGAGAGCGGAGTAGAGGGTGAGGATCACCTCCCTTGACCTGCTGGCCACACTTTTTTGATACAGCACAGGATATGTTTTACCTTCTCATGCTACAGAAAGCCTTATCATGACTTCTCTTTACCTGCTGAGAGGGCAGCACCAGTGAAGGTGACTGATGGCTGGTTTTTGCTTGCTCCAAATGCTAGCCAGAAGGCAGCCAGCTTGCGTCTAAGACTCTGAAAAGATTTGTTGTTTTTTTTAAGAGTCCCAAGGAACAAGCAACTCAATATGAGCACATACTGTATTTGTGAGACAGGCACTGGGATGGCTTACATTTTTTAAATTGATGGTGAAAAATGGGTGGTGGAATATTAGAGCCGCACAAAATGATTCAGAGCCTGAAGAAAATGCTTTGCAATGGGAGATGCGAAGCACTCACTCTCTCTAGCTTATCAAAAGAGACTGAGCAGGGAATTGATTACGATAGTGAAGGAACTTCCTTGGGAGAAAAATATCAGGTACTGAAAGGCTCTTTAATCTAGTAAATTATGGGAATGTGTAGCAGCAAGCTGAAACCAGATAAATTCATGTGAAAGACCAGGCACAAATTTATTGGAATGAAGGTGATTAATCACTGTAACAAGCTGTCAGGGTGGTTGGCGCATTTTCCAGATGTGTCCAAGCCAAGACCGGGTATGCTTCTGATGGATGTGCTCTAACCACAGTTAAAAGCTTGAGTGACAGTGTAGTCAAATCTCAGGCAAGGCAAGCAGGTGAGGTTTGAAGTTCTGTGATATGCAAGAGGTCTGACTAACAGTTCCCAAAGGAGCCACGAAGATGTAATGGTTCCCATCTGTCCTTAACCTCTGAGAGACTGAGAAAAACAGCACTTAGCAGAAAGCGGAGGAGAGGAATCAAAATGACAGCCCCATCTCTGGCGCGCTCATGTGCCCTCTGCTTCTGCAAAGACCGGGCCTTTCACCTGAGCATGACTTTGTTAATGTACTCTACACATTCAGCGTAAGACCGATGTTTCTCCGGTCCCTAAGCCCTTTGTACAGACTGGCATCAGTGTTTTTCATTTTACAAGAACACAAGTGAAAATTCATGATGCCTAGCATCTCAGTTTCCTTTTTAGTTGGTTGTTATTTCATCTTCTTGAGTTTTGGACTTGCCTGTCCTCCACGCCTGCTAGTTTCCCCAGTATCTGTGTGTTGCCTTTGCCACCAGGCTCAGTCTGCTGTGCTGCACTGATAATCTGGTGCAGATCTTGGAGGCTGTTTCTGACTCGATCTGGCACCATTTGTTCCTCACAATTTGGCGAAATGAACCCTGTCTTTCTTGCACAGCTTTCACAGAGGATAGGTATGTCGGTGATATGCCGTGTAGATCAGAGCTTGTTAGGAGCTTTTTACTGAAGTGCCTTTCATCCAGAAGTATAAATTTGTAGATGCTGTAGCTATTGACAGGAATGCACGAAGATATCTTTGCAAAATACCTGCAGTCTGTATTTAGAAAAGTGCTTTGGTCTCATTTAAAAAAAAAAACAAAAAAAACCCCAAAAAAACCCAAAAAACCTTCTCTCCTGGACAACCAGTTGGTGGTGGAAATGAAGAATTTCTCATTCCCTGTTGCCTTTTCTGGGGTCCCTGTGCTTTCCTGATTTCTCTCCATCTGCTTGGGATGATTCAAGAATTTTTTTTTGTCAAGCCTTAAGTCAAGTCTGCTGGCTTCTCCTTGCTCCAGAGGGTAATTTTGTACAAAGTCAGTGCTGAAACAAAGCTAATGAAGGAGTGGAGTTGTCATCCAGTTGTCACGAGCCCAAGTCATTAACCTGGTGTATGGTCTCTTGGGATCATGGGAAATTAGAAGCAGCACAGGGGGTTGAGCTGAGATCTCCAAGTAGTGAGACTCCCAAACTTATTTTTACATGGGATAAAACCCCAACTTTTTAAGAATAAAAATTTTTTTCTTAAGTGCAAGCAGTTTTCCAGAGGCCCATGTGCCTCTAGAAAGCAGTAGAAGTATCTGCATGAGCAAAGGGCTCCAGCACAAGAAGATGCAGAGGATATAAGAAGAATAAGACTGCGGCTGGAGAGATGGAAATCTCTTAGTTGGGGCACCAGGTGAAGTCCTGCGGTGGCTGCTCTTATTTGCGAAGACTGCAGCTGAAAACAGACCCAGACAGGAGCCGATCCTCTGGATTTATTCCCAGTCTATGGGGAACATTCAGTTGTGGAACTGAAGGACCCATGTTTTAGGCTGAGCTGAACCCACGTGTCTAAAACTTCTTCACAATTCTGGGGAGATGGTGATTTTGAGCTCCTTCTAAAGCTTAGATTCATTTACTTAGTACCTAGCCAGATGAAGGTTGTTCTCAGTGTCAGAAAATTATCTACCTTTGCTCTCTGGCTCAGGTTAGCTTACTGCTGATCCCCAATTTATCTGCTTTTATATGCATACCCTGCTGCTAAATGTGGGTAAAATAAGTGGCTAGTCCTTTAACTCTCTTTTCATTTGTTGATCACAGGATTCAATCATATGCATGATAGTGGCTTTGCCCAGGTGACTTAGATCTCACCTCAAAGGCCATACTCAAAAAGACCTACCTATTCTGAGTGCTGAGGGAAGCTCTCGAGAAGGCAAAAAGTAATCAATTCTTGTAGAAACGTTTCTGCAATGCTGTGGAATCCAGCCAAGAGACATGATGAAAGCGAAAACTGTTTTCTAGGACATGGAGTTTCATTTAATTTTGTCGTGCCCATAGAATTTTTCAGCAAATGTCTGTATTCTTCCGTGTGTTAATTGTGTCCTGTGTCCCCTTGTGATTTGGTTACCTTGGCAATCCAGCTAGTTTTCCAGAAAAATCAGCTTCATCAAAGTTCATTGACTTATTACACTAATGGCCTGCTTGCTCCTTGGGTAGACTTCAACATCCACTGTTTGCAAGTTCTTTCACAGGCTTGGACCCTTCTGAGAACTGATCTGCAGAGAGAGTTATGTCCTAGCGTGCTTGACTGGAGCTGATTATTTGTGTTTTTTCCCCTTATCTCTTCTTTACTGTAGTTGGACTGATCATCTTTGTTGTTTTTTGAAACACTGGGGTAATTTTTCCACATATCACCAGACTTCGGTTCCAGCAGCTTCTCTATAAGAGTGAAGTTTTCCAGTATAAGTCTATCCTTAAGTGCCTCCTTTCAATGTGTTTGTACAATAGTTTGACTAGAAAAAGTCTCAACATCATTTCTGTCTCTAGGCAGGCCACAGAGGGACCAGCGCATAACAAGTTCATCTCTATTTTACACTTGAATTTAGTATTTTTCAGAGCTCAGGGTTTAAAAAACACAGCCTAAGAGATACTTAAATATGTGACAACACTGAACATTAAACTGCCTGGCCCACTGAATGCTATGTGGGGTGCCTGCGTTCATATGGGGAGAGTTTCGTGCTCAGAAGAACAGAAGCTGACTTGCACCAGCCAGCAGGAGGTACAAACCTGGGTGGGGAAGTCACAAGGGAAAACCCAAGCAGACGAGAGCTGCTCCCATTGGAAAAAAAAACAATTATAAAATAATAATAAAAAATAAAAATCAACACAAGAAATGTTAAATAGGGGTTGATCCATCTCCTCTAGTACCTTCTTTGATTCTTTTTGCATTTTTTTGTAGAGGATACAGCCCGCACGTTCTCCTGGGGATGCTGCCAGTGGAGAGGACCAATTCAGCCTGGGCTATGTGGGAGGAGGAGTGGAGAGACTGTGGTGAAGAAGGGGTGGCAGAACTGAACTGGAGAGCTTACTGAAGCTCTTTTAACCACAGTGTAAAGAAGGAGGTGAGTAGCGCGCCCATATCCGAAAAATAAATTCACGCATGTAGTTAAATTTATTTACGGGATATAAGCTCCTCCAAATTTAAAGGTTCGGTATCGGTTGAGGAAAAGAACAAGCTCAAGCACTAGCCCTGACAAAAGAATGATAATCGGGATTATCATACACTCACCTCAATCAAGCCGGGGGTTCCCTTTCTCGTCTTGATTGTCCTCACTAAGGTACCATAAAAAGGCAGGGATTCCCGTTCTCGCCTTTTCAACCTTGCCAGGGGTACCTTAACCAGGTGGGGGTTCCCGTTCTCGCCTTTTCACGCATGCCTAGGGGTACACTAGACTTTACAACCTGGGCAGTCCCATCGCCACGAGGTAACTCCAACATGGCCGCTGCAAGAGCTCCCTTTTAAAGACTAGTCAATGAGGACTGTGGTCAGTCATAGCCATCTCGGCTTCTCATTGGCTGCTGGCCAACTTCCTGGGTGTAACTGAGTCCCGACCAGCTCAGGTTCCATAGACAAGTCCGGACTAGCCCAGGTCACAGATTCCCTGAAATCTTCTGCTGGGGGGAGGAAACACCTGCCACACAAAGAAAGGCCAAGCAAGGGCCATCTTTTTTATAAAGGCATAATCATGGGGTTGTTTTCTTTGAGTCCACTGTAAACCAAATCCTACGAGTGCTTTGGATCTTAGATTGTTGGAGTTTCAGGCTTGTTCAAAAGCCAGGCTCCTCCCAGCTGAAAGGGCACTGGCTTGTACTGTTGTGGGAGAAATGGGGCTGCATCAACCCCAAATCTGCTCCAGATATCATGATTTTTTTTTTGAGAAGATGAAGATGGCATCACTGAGCCCTTGGAGCACCTGAAGTTGAGTGGTTCTTGCTTTCTCTTGTGTGCTCAATGAGCTTCCCAGAACTAAATAAAATCCCGGGTATGGATGGCGCTGATCACTACCTCTGCTTGCCAAAAAAAATAAAGTCCCCACATGCAAGGGCTGCAATGACCACTCCCTGAGAGCTTCTGCACCTCAGGGTGAGGACAGCCTCCCAGCACCAAGCCAATACATGCTAAGAAGGGTAGGCTGGAGACAGCAACCCTGGCAGCAGTACTCCTGCCTGAGAAGTCATAAGGCAGAAGCCATGGACTTTCCGAATGTTTTTGGAGGCCTGGCTTTTGCTTTGCTCGGGAGCACATGTGCCTCACACCCCACACTGAGGGATCCTGTAGTGTAGGCCTGGCAGATTTTGCTTGAGCCATTGCAAGGCAGAATCTGCTCACGGGGGGAAAGCTAGGATAAGATCGAGCGATGCAAAGCATTATATTTGCCTGGATATAAGACAGCCTGTCTCCCAAGGAAGCCCTCGCTTCCCAAAACACAAACTAAATGCATATTAAAAAACATTTACTCTTCCATGTCACGGTGAGGGTCAAGTCATCCCGGACCTGCGCGAAGCTCCACTGCTCACCTGCCCGCTTGTCTTTCGAATTGCCCTTGTCGAAGCCGAGAAGCCCCTTCGCGCAGGGACGGACCTTCCTTGGCCGGCAGGCGATGCCGCCCTGCCACCTTGTGGGCTTCTCCTTCCTTGCAGCCCACCTCCTGCTCGGCCTCAGCAAGCCAAGCACTCAAGCAACTTGTACTTTTGTGGGGTTTTTTTGGTTTCTTAAGTTTTCCAAAGCAGTCGTAAAATATGAAAGACATTTAAAAAATATGTTAGGAGGGAGCCTGAAGCACCGTTCCTGGGGCACACGGTCCGTTCAGTCCTCGGGGGTGTTTGCAGAGCCCCTGTAAGCCTTGAGAGGAGGTTCTGGGCTGTCCAGATGTCTCCTTCTGTTATCCTAAGGATAAGTATCCCAATAGGTCTTTGAGATCTGGAATTTTATAGCCCCAGCTTGCTGATTTTTTACCATCTGAAAGGCCAGCATATGCATGCTCTGGAGAAGGCAAGTGAAGGAGAACAAGGTATGCATTTAAATTGCAAGTGCTACCAAACCACACAAATAATGAGTGTGATTTATGTCAAATTGCCTGCTTGGTGCTATTGAAACATGCTGCTGAAGAGAGCATTGCTGCTGCTTGCACACTGATGTGATAAGTGCTGAGGAAAAAAAAATTCTTTCCCCTGTGCCAAGAAGAGAAGTCCCAACGCACGGTGGAGCTAGATGATGGCGTATGATGCGCTCAAGTGCAAGAGTATTCCTAGAAAACAGGATTAGGGACTTGCTTTCTCCTCTCAGAGCCAGCCTTTCTTGCTAGTTTACTGCTTGTCCTGCCTTAGCCTGGGTTCTCCATCCTGCCTAGATTATGGAACAGTGGTCCTTCAGGTCTCTTAAAATACAGAACAGAACTTGCCTGTTGCCACTGATGGTAAATGCACCGGAGTTAGGGGACAGGGAGCTGCAACCTCTGACAGCGCATCCAGCTTCTCCCTTTGTCAGCAGCATCTTAGCTCAAGTTAAATGGTAAAATCTCTGCAAGAGCTGTAACACAATGGGGCTTCATGCATCTCCCTTGTATAACAGCTGTGGAGTGAAGGCATTGGGAAGATTCTGTCTGTATTAAGCCAAGAAACGGGAAGATCTGCTGGAATGCACTTCCCCCTGCTTTTAGCCTCTGCTCGTCTTGTTTTATGTGAGACAAAAATTCAGTGATCTTCCCGTTCAAAAGACAGGAGGGGCTAAAGCCCAGCTCCTCCTTCGTAGGGACCTACCTTCCCCTCCTGCCAGGTACCCAATGATATTGGAGGATCTCAACCCAAGGACTGAGGCTTTTGCAGCTCATTTCTCACTTGAGACATAGGCAGGAGCATGTGGCTTTAACGGCTCGACGTCTTCAGCTCTAAATGAGCTGGCAAAGATGTTAGCCCAGAAAGTTTTTCTATTTTCTTTTCAGCTGTAGCAGTTGATCAGAGAAGCAGGTGGTTTACCAGTGGGTCACGCTCTCTTTGCAAACCTTGTTCCTCTTTCACACCAAGTCAGCCTTTGATTCATCATCACCTTCTCATTTTGGAAAAACTTTTCAAGTTAAATAAACTCTGGACCAAACAAAGGAGAACTGCAAGGCTGCCTGGATGTTAGGTGGCAGCAGCAGCGGCTGGTTAAACAGGAAGGCGACTGGCTATCGAGCCTTTTTGCTTCACAGAAGGAGCGACCGAGGTGGAGGCATGGGGCTGGGGGCAGAAGAACGGAGGGTGCTTGAGCAGCATGGCACAGCCCACCAAGGGCAAGAAAAGGGGATGGCAGGCACGTCCCCATTTGGCGGGGGGACACTAGCTCTTGGGCTGAACAGGAAAAAGCAATCTGACAAGGACCAGGGCGCAGCTTGGTAATGGTACAGTGGACCCCTGGAAAGACTGTAAAATGAGAGCAATCAATTAACAAGCTGCTGTGGCTTCAGGAAAGCCATTACAGCCGTACCAGTGAACGGAGCACATTTGATGCACAGAAGCTATTTAACCTTCAGCCTCGTGCCTTGTAAAACACCTCTGGGCCCCTGGGTAAGGCTGTTAATTATCAGGGTCAACCTTAGCAGACAAAGGTGTCCTCAAGTATGAGTTGCTGTGATGCACTCAGATAATTTCTCCATTATGTCAATAACTGATTTCCTAAATTGTTCAGGAATTGACAGATTGGCGTCCATTAACCTTAATTCATGGCCTTAACTGATAGCTATGGGAGCAGTTACAGGCCACAAGGACTGCAAAAACCAATTCATAGATCCTTGAGGACATACGCATGCACGCGCGCACACACACACACACACACACTATTGTAACAGATTGCTGTTGGCCATTAGTAAAAAAATAACCAATTCATATAAAAAGCCTAAGTAGGCAGTGACAAGCATTGGCTTGAACACATCTTGATGCTTGAGCACTGGTTGCAGTGGGCTTTCGGCTGTAACACCAGCCTCTCTGTCCCAAAGGGACAGTTTCAGATCTCCATCACAGAGAGTTTGGAAGGGAAGGGGCTGGCAGCCAATGTGTTTGAAGAGAGCTGTCCTGTTTATCTGTCGGTAGAGGGAGTGGGATGTGGGGGGCAAAAAGGGGTGCCAGCCAGGGGGAGGTGAATGTGGCAGCAGCCCTTATCTACTGACCTTGTGCCTGGGAGAGGTGGCAAAGCTGGGGTGAGGAGGGAAACTGCTCTCCACCTGGAATTATGTCTGACTTTTTTTTTTCCCCCCAAACATAGTCGTCCTTTATTAGACTGGCTGCTACCACCTTTCCCCACAAAGCTCGTTTTACCTGTGTCCTTAGACTGCCAGAGATGGCCAGAGCATCACGGCTGCAGCATCGCTGCTGTACCTGCGAGCATGGGGCAAGCATTTGCAAGAGAGTCTGTGGTGGGGGACAGTGAGCCCAGGTGCCCCCGTGCTGCAGCCATCTTCCCACCGAAACCGGACAGGCGGCTGTGACTGAAATTTAATTTGCCTGGTGTGTTCAGTGGACATTTTAATCAGCATTTCCTACAATCTACTTGGCAAAGAGGCTCAACTGGCAGCTGCCTGACTGAATGGGCTTTGCACCCAGTCTAACCTTCTCCATTCGTAGTTTCCAGTGCTGGAAAACCTCTCTGTCTCGCTCTCAGAAGTTTCTATAGCAATCATGGCTGTCCTAGTGAAGCACTGAAAATGGCAGCCCATTCAGATTGTAATTTTGCTGGACAGCAATTGCTCCTCTCTCCATTGGCCTCTGAAATGTTACTTTTCGGGAGATATAAACCACAACCAGAGGAGACTGGTCCCCTGACTATGTTTTTGACAAACTTCGCTCCCCCTACCCCAACTAACTTTGTGAGCTGTTTGCAGCATGCTTGACCTTTGACTAACAGGGAAGTGTTGCTGGGCACACCGCACCTCAGCTACAGGAAAGACCTGATGTGGGCGATGCTCTTCGCAAGCCCACAGGAGAAAACCTCACCGCCCAACACGTCACGTTGTGACCTGAACATTATCCATCACTGTAGGTAGAAAAAGTTACACAAGTGCGTTTGGCTTTGCTAATCGTAGAAGACCAGAGGATACAAAGAAAGCTTTTTTCTTCATGTCAGTGAGCTTGGTTTTCTTGGTTCAGTTAACTTCAGCTTAAACAATCACTTGATCTTTTGTTCCATGCTTCAATTTTCAGTGGCTGTGATTGCTCTTAATTACTGTGACACTGAAGAACCACGTGCTAAAAATACACTAAGAAACAGAACGAAGGGTTTCACTTCTTGTGAGAAGAGGATGCGGTGGGATTATACCACAGCTTATGAAGGAATCGATCAACCATTTCTTAAGCTCTTCTAATAATCTTCCCTATACTTTTATGGCTATTGTTGCCTGGTGGAAAAATTAGCTTAAAGCTGAGTAAGGGGAATTGCGGATAAGTGTTTGCAATTTGGCTTTGGACTGCCACAGTGTGATTGCACTCAAAGAATTTGAAGTCTTTGCACTGGCAGCAGTACTGGGAATATAGGATTTGCGTTGGAAGAGAGTGGATTTTTATAACGATTTAAATGAACAATTTCAGCTAGAGAGTGGATTAACAGAGCCAACTAAACCCTTCACCCTGACAAAGAACTGGCGGGAGGACTATAGAAACTCATCCAAAATTTTACCAACATGAATGCAGAGTAATAGGTCAGTGAGAAGCATTTCTGTATTTTAATGGCGCGCTTAGAATTCAATTCAATTTAAAACAAAAGTTGTTTTACAAATACGTAGAGAATGCAGAAGGCTGGAGAGGGAGCAAGTGGCCTGCATCCTCCACCTGCTCCATCCTCCCTCGACGCTCGCGCGAGGGACTGCTGCTGCTGCATGTCCTCCCTCTCGGCCAATGAAAAGGCAAAAGCAGGCGCTGCCTTAACCCAAGGGTCAGAAACTTCTCCCATTCTGCACCCCCAGGCCACACACCCCATATTTCATATCTGCCAGAGCTCTTGAGCCCCAAAACCGAGGAGCAAGGCAACACCAGGCCTGGAGGTCTTGGGGAAGCCAAAATGCACCAACCTGTGTTCCTGTGTCAGAAATGAGGTCACAGAACAACAAGGCAAGATGAAGCATCCCAAGATGAGCAGCACTCTTCTCTGACCAAAGAGATGGACATGTCACTGACTGTTCATCTCTGAGAGGGAACAGATCTGGGGATACAAGAGAAACAGCCCTTGGACAAATAAAACTGCGAAGGCAGACTGGCTGCATCCATTCCTGAAGCATTTTGTAAGAGGCAGCAAAGCATGCAAAGGGACTTTTTTCCTGAGGAAAATTCTTAATTAGACCCTGACATCTCACTGCTGCAGGATGTTGGAGGAAAGAAAAGGGATCTTAAATCAGTCTGGAGAAGGATCCAACGTTTACATGAGTGACAAGGCATGCAACCATTGGCTTCCTGCTTCTGAAACTTGTGTAAATCTGCAATGGGATATTGCGAAATTTTATGGATGCTCTTCTCAGACACCAGATACTGCACTGCTGCAAGCAAGATAATGGAGCAAGTTGCTCACAGCTTTGATATTCAGTACAATGATCCCTCTCTTCAAGAAATCGGGAGAGACTGAATGTTTCCAGTTGAAGCTAATTTAAACCCTCCTAAACAATTCTACACTGCTGGTTTCTAGAGCCCCAACTGCACATTTGTCAGCAAGAACTGACCTACCTGCCACTAGCCCCCACGGCCAAGTGTTGTACTGCAGCCTTGCTCTCCCACTCACAACACCAACAGGTGCTGCATGAGGGCACCTGCGCTGGGGAGCTGCAGTGACCCCCCGCCCCCCTCCCCAAACACCAGTGTGGAGACTTCTCTGCCTCCCTAAATGTTACCTAACTGCTTCCCAGAGGGAACTTTCCAAGCTGCATAAAACCTGTGCCAACTAACTGCAGAACATCGGTTGACAGTGGGAGCAGATCGTGAATAGTAAGAATCCCCAATTAACAGGAAAAAAACACCACGACACTTTAATCATAGTTACACACTCAGCTGGAGCACCTCAGTCTCAAGGTGCTGGAGAAGAGTCAGAGAGGTGCGAAAAAGGTTCCAAACCCAAAATTTAGGGCTGCGCGGCAGCAGTAGCCAAGGAGGACGTTTCTAACAAGCCCTGGATACATGTAGGGCAATGGCCTGTAGTGCTGCAGCACTCATCAGGCAGCAAGGTGCCCAGAAACAGGCAGTGCTGCCACTCTGGAGTTGCACCTGGATACAGAGATTAAATTAAAAAAAAGTCTCACTAAGTTATTAACACAAGGCCTATCTATTCAGAACACATACCTTAAAATAGCACAAATAATAAGTGAAACGTTTATAAGATCTGGATTTATTAATTTTTCTTTATTACAGCATAAATTCTTCTCAAATAACAGAAGGATTTAACAGTGTTTAGCATGTTATATATGAGACTCAAAATGACATATTTTTTTTAAAAATTCTCAGCATACAAGGAAAATCCCAACAAAATTTAGAAAGCCACTGTAGTTCACAGGTACAGGAGCTAAGGTTGTAATGAATCATGGAGGAAATTTGTCGTTACTGGTAGAAGAAAAACTAGAGGAACTGGTTAAGGTCTTAATCACAAACCTCAACATTTTGTCTTCTTGCATTATTAAAAACAATCATCCCATTCAAAGAGGCACATGGTGTTTAGTTGATGGCATTAGTTCTGTAACCCAAACAAGGAAACTAATCCACTTTGAGTAGCTGAATTATTTTTTTGCACTATTTACGTACTTTACTGAAGTATTTTCATCCCAGAGCCTCAGTGAGCATCTTGGAATACTAATGAGTGACGCCTGGCAGCACTCCAGTGTCAGCAAACCAGAAAGTAACACTGTTTCCATTTTACCGACAGGGAAACTGAGGCATTGGTATTGTTCAGATTCAGCTACTTGCAGAAAGAAAACTCCTGCATACTCTTAGAGACAACCCTTGATGCAGAGACTGATCTTCTTCCTCGTTAGATGGCTGGTGACAGTGCTGAGCACTGTTTGAAACCCAGTCAGTTTTTTTCATGTTTATATTGTGGCAAAATAGGTGACATCTATCCAGCTATAGTGTTGTCACGATGACCTTTACTCAGAAAAGGCCATTATTAGCTTTCCTTCTAAGATCAAGAAGTGACAACATCAAGAAGTGCATCTTCAATCCCGCCAATAACCTTTGGAAAGCTGTCTCATTATATCCAAAATACTGCATTGTTCCCTTGATCTCTGCAAAGGTAAATACTGAAAACCAGGAACCTGAAAAAGTATGATTTATTTATTTTTTTAAATTATAAGTAAGAGCACAAGAATGAAAAATGAAAATAAAGATTAAATGTCTATATAGATAGAGTAACTACACTCACAGAACCTGTAATTTAAATTTTCGGACATTAGGAACAGTAATTTGTCAATCAAGTGTTTGAAACAAACGGGCCAAGAGATTCACAGCCAGGATGTGGCCTTTATAAACCAATATGAAACGTTTCACATCATCCATAATCACAAGTATTTTACTTCCTGTGACAGCAAAATATCCTATTACTCAAAAATACCTTTAAAAATACCTTGGCAGTAATGTTTGCTAAATGACAAAAAGGGAAATAAAAACTTGTTGCAGATCTGAGATGACGTGAATTTGCAAGTTAAGAAAAACCTAAAAAGCCAATATCTGAACTTGCCATAGAAGCGTCCAGCACGAATCTAGCAATTTTAAGGCCATTAAGGAGTGTGCGTAATTTATTCACAGGCATCTCATCATCTATATTTTGGCAAATACAACATCTTGATGTGGGAATAAGAAGCTGTGGACCGCTGCTGCCAGGCAGCAGGGAACAGGACTGCTGGGAGCGTAGGTGACCTGGCGCCCTGCAGCAGTGTTGTCAATCAATCAATCAATCAATCAATCAGTCAAAGGGACAGTGTTGTCCATCATGCCCCAGTGAGAGGTTCTGTCGAACACCAGTTATTTGACCTCAGAAGAAAGCCCCCCAAATTCCCTACCGGAAGGAGACGTCGTGCCTGCTGCAGCATCGTCAGCAGCATTGTAAAATAAGCACATAGGGGCCTCACTTCCTTCAGAGAAGTAGACAAACACAAATATGCCACTTCTGAGGATGCCGTGGGGATCTCTGTGCTGGCATCTGGACAAATTGGTCCCATCGATCTCTCTGCATGGTCCTGACCTGAAAAGTGGCAATCCACACTCTGCATTGCAACCTCAAACACTGCACGGTAATTTAAAGCAGCTTTTCTTGTTTTCAGCCTCAAAACACTTCTGGAATATTCTCCGTTCCTTCTCTTCGATTCGTGGCGGCACCAGCTGAAGTCTCCCAACGGATGGCTTCCTTGCCAGCCAAGGAAAGACCGTAGCAATGTGCCCTGGTAGCAGCACTTGCTCTGGAAGCTTCTGGGAACTTCCTTTCTGTGGCTCGACAGAGCTCACCCACATTTCCAGAGGCTTTCAATGCTACATCAGTCCTACTGCACTTAGGAACTTCCAAAAACCTGGGCTACCTGAGTTCGGGACTGCTCAGATTGCAGGAAACCCTCAAATACCAACAGGCAAATCTTCATCAGGTCCAAGACAAACGGATCTGCCCAGGGTGCTCCAGGGGTCCCCTGGGTAAAGAAAGTTGGTCATCACCCACATGGACCATGGAGAAACACTTCACTTCCCAGGCCTGAGAGAAGCCTGGCAGGACCTCCTCTCTCACGTCCCACACGTCTCACCTGTGTTCTGCAAGAATTTCCCCTTACCACATGACAGAGGAGGACATACAGGCTAAACACATAAAACAGCTTTTAAAAGAATGCAAATAAATACCCAGATGCAAGGTGCTTCAGGATCTGCCACCATCTCCCTTTTTCCCACAATACGTTCTGGTTCGGGCAAGGCAGGCGGCATTGGAACCCTACTAGAAAAAAAGTCAAGCCTGAAGCTCCAGGAGAGTTACCAGCACAGACTCAGGCTGAGGCATACAGACTGCCATGCATAGACACAGAAACACATACACTTATATATATATATTAGTTTTATCTATACTTATATAGATGTATAAATTAAGCATACATATCCGTGTGTATACACAGACACGCATGAATCTCATAGTTCCTCTGTTGAGAAACCTCTGTTGAGAACTCTCTGAAAATATACAGCAATCATTTGGATATTCTTAAGTAGAAGCAATGTATTCTGACTGGGGTTTTCATAAATATGCATTAAAATTCTCCATGGTAGTGACCTTTGTGGGAAAAACAACATAGTTGCATAGGCTGTAAACTATAAATACAGGCTTTAAAAACTCTTTGAAGAACAGGTCTAGCCAGGATAAGTAACTTCCAGGATAAACTGAAGGGATCAGAACATAAAACCAGGCTTGAGCACGTGGCTCCAAAACGTCTCTATTGCCACAACATATGCAAGGGCACAGGTCCTCTCCAGTCCTCCCTGCCCCCCCAAAAGTCCCTTTCAAAAGCTTCCAGTAATAGTGATGGGGGCTACAATTGAAACAATTGAATCAGGCTTGACAAAGGCAGAGAAGAGTATTTTTGGTATGTTGCAAAATCCACAAAACCCCCTCAAACCTGGGGACAGTGTGTTACGTATCTCCTCCCTAAGAAATCAGAGCAATCTTTTCAGTCCATCTGCATAATGTTTTCCCTACTCACGGTTTCAAAATATGCTCTTTAAATGACCTTTTTATAAAGATATGCTATATCACCTTTTGTTTCAGTCTGATTAAAACCAAGAACGACAAAATTGCATTTTTAACCGAAGGAAAGTTTCCAGCTGCTAACACGAGGATGGGTGATGTGTTTTGACGTATCAGTTAACACCCCGTCTTCTCCATAAAACACGTTCCTATTGTAACGGGATCAATTGCCTCAGTCATGCCCTGCACTACCCTCCCCACATCAGGGCAGGTGTGCTAGCAGCAATGGAAGGTTTGGTATAGATGAAGCAAATTCACAGCAGAGATTTGTCACTGGTGTAGAGGCAGCATATTCAGGAAATTTAGGAAGAGTATTAACTCCTACTTAGATGTTACGGTATACCCTGTCTTACCACAGTTCTGTTCCCATCCACGATTATTTTGATCCTGTGTGTTTTCAAGTATCTTCAAGCTCCTCCTCAAGGTTCTCTCTTGGTTCAAACCAGTAGTGTTCAATGAACCATTGTGAGCAACAGTCTGATTACAAGAAACTTAAGAGCCTGAAAGCCAGCAAATGGCTACACACAGAAAATGGGGAAAAAAACTCCACTACAATACACTACAGAGGAGTTCCAGGATTCTTGCAGGGACCAATACACAATATGAGGAGTTTCATAAAAAAAAGTCTGATTTTTCATTTGTGCAAACTGCACCGTACATGACAGAAGCAGCGCATGAACCACAAAGTGTCCTCTTCATGTGACATTATAAACCTACTGTGAACCCTGCACGACCCATTAACTTTGTCTCTAGACCAATTCTCCAGAAAAATTCTAATCCTATTAAACTTCCAGAACATATATTTTACAGAAGAGAAAGGCAAAATTTTGCATGTCCCACACTGGTGGTATAGAAAAATAACTGATGAAAGAAAACATGGTCCAGATGATAAAGTGCAATTATTATTTCAGTTGTGCTAAAAAGCTTTCCAATTTTGTAGTTTTAATTCCTGGTGATTTTATTCAACTTTTAATTATAATGTTTTCTTGCTTCTGTCCCCATCTTTCCAGTACTGCTCAGTTTGCATTTCTGTAAGCCGCGAGACAGTACGATGAAAGGCAAAGATTTCCTCTTCTCCTGTAAACATGGAGAGTGCTTTGGCGGAATCCTGCATTAACAGACAAAAACAGGACCAGAGACCTGTGAGAGATGTGGCTCAACTGAAGTGCATCCTACCCAACTGCTAAGGCTGAGCGCTTTGCAGGCTTTGACAATACAAGGCAGTAGCACGGCACCAGAAAAATAAAATTAATGTCCAAAACTTGAAGAAAAACACCTGTTTCAGTTAGGTAATCCTCTGAAGGAACGCAGCAAACCAGTTATTTGGGTTTAAAACAACGCGATGACATGTTAAGCATCTATTTTCATTTTTCTGTTGCCTAATTGCATACTGACTTAGATGAATCATTAAAAAAATCATTAACAGTAAGGAGGTTATAGGGGAAAGGAAAAACAAAAAAAGTAACGTGCAAAATAATACTGTTTGTGAGAATTTGCGAGGCAGCCCTATACGGTACAGGAAGAGGCAGAACAGACCATCTTGTATTTCTGTATTTTAAAGACAGGAGCTAAACTTAAATCAGTATTTTCATACATGACTGAACAGATATTATGATTAAGAATCAAAAAGATCCTAAAACTTGCAGAGAATGCTTCTATATACTGTGGCATTTTCTTTGACTACAAATGAATAACATAACATGCAATTACGAGAGCGACAGATACACTGCAGAAAAAGCAGCAAATCACTATAGTTAAATGTTTACTTGATTCCTCTTTGTAGAAGGCTGCTGTAATTATGAGACCAAACCCAATTTTGTTACAAAAGGGGGATGATGTTAATATCATGTACCTGGCTCAAGTCCAAATCATCCATCAGCACTCTGTTGTCCGCTAGCTCACCATCGTCGTGTTTTACCATGAACAAGCTTTGGAGAGGAGTCACTGCTGAGCAAATAATACGTACCTGAGAGAAGGAAAACAGGCAACAATATCAGTGCTTTGGCTTTACAGAAAAGGAATAAAATGCTTTTTCTGAAAAGCAAACTTCAAATTACAATCTTGTGGGCTTGTGGTTTTTATTAATGGATATTTTCTCTTTCTCTTATCAGCACTGTTGTTACAGATTTACCTGACTTAATCATTTGGAATATTGAACTTTTATGATCTTTTTTCTCAATAACAATCATGTAACTTTTACTCAGAGAATGGCGTAACTCTGCTATTAAATACTCAGAGTATCTGTTATACAGGCAATGAGCTCACAGTCAAATTTACTTTCTAAAGTAACAGCTATAAAGTATTGATAACAAATGCTATAAAGTATTAGTAACTAAATGCACCCCCCTCCCCGATTCTTCTCAGTAGGTAACTGCACTGCACATATAATTCCATCTAAAGAATGTTTAAATCCCAGGTTTCCCAGAAGGCTGAGTGGGCCATTCTTGCCTTCCTCTATGCTACCCAAGTGCACATAATTTGCTAATAACAATAACGATGCTGTTTTCCTGTCTCCTGGGAGGAGACACCCCGTGCAGTGACACACAGTGTCTCCGGGGGGCTGCAATGAAGACAGACTGAAATATTATTAGGGGAGATGCTTGTTGAAAGCGCACAGGCAAAATGCTTCTGTTGTGGACAGGTTTCCCCAAATACACTCTCTCAGGTATTTTTTCCAAACAGCTACCTGTGACCAGACTTTAACACTTGCGGTATTCCTAAGGAGGAAGTAATAGAAAGTGTCTGTTTGCTTGCAGTTCTTAATAACAGCATGTAGATAGAGAAGACCACCCTAACCCTTATTTCTAACACACTAGTATTAGTTTATACATGTTAGCATATCATCTTCAAAACTGCCGATTTCCAATTCATAAAGCAAAAAGAATCTGGCCGACTTCAATGAGACTACTCATAGGCTTAGTTAGTCCAAGACCTTGCTGAATCGGGGCCTTTCTGATCATCTTGCCGGGATACTCTTCATTAAAAAAAAACCCAAATCTCAATCAATATCTCCTGATTGCATAAATATCTAAGCGTGTGCGTATATAATCACACATAAGATAGGCTTTCATATCTTGTATTAATTTTAAAAAATCATCTTAAACATGAACTTCTCTTTGTTTTAGTAGTGCTGATTTTGCTTCCATGATCCAAACCTCTGTTAAAACCACATGAAGTGCTGCACTTATCATTACTATTCCATTAGCAGTTTTTCAACCTCATGTAAAGCCCACAGTGACTGTTGCCTTTAAACTTAATAATGTACCTATGCTATTAGTTCCTCTGTACCCTGTTCAGGAAGGCAGTGATTCCCAACCAACTGCCCACGAAGATTAAAATTTTAAAAATTTAAATTTACTCCAGCACAGTTGGCAGCACAATCTTTCATTACTAAAATGATGACATGGCTTCTGTGGTTTTCCTGGGTTGGGAAAAAAAATAACATCCCTATTCAAGAGAGGCAAATGAGCTCAGGCTTGTACTTATGGTCACACTCAATACTAACAGAAATCAGAAAAATACCTCCTTAATTGCATTTATTGCAATGAAGCCTTCATTTGAAGCTGGAATGACGTTTCTTTGCAGTACTGGTTCACTCTGCTTATGTTTTCCAAATCACTACTACGTAAATCCTTACCTCAAACCAAATGTAACAGTCAGAGTTTAGACCTCCCAGTATTATACCTAAAGACTTGGTTCTCACCTTATGCTCATAAAACGTATCAATAAGAGTAATGAAACGACGGGCTTGTGTCCTTTTTGCCAGTGTAAGAAGTGGTATGTCACGAACAAAGACCGTGTCAAAATGCTTCGATATCTCCAAATAGTCACTGGCCCCAAGAGGCTGAAACAAAACAAACTGTAAGAAATGGAACCCTGTGACACAATGATAAAGACTGTATCTTGAAATACTGCAATTACAGAGAGAGGGTGTAAAGTTCTGATCATATTCTTGTCTTTGTTTCTTCATCTCTTGCTTCAGGAATGCTTGTTTGCCCTTAATGACATGTGTATATACAGGTGCACATTCACACTGTTGGCTTTACCTGAAGAGTGCTCGCTAGTTAAAAATGTGACTTCTCTGCATCCTGACAATGTTACAACCTCTCTGACAACCTCAGACAAAATAATCACTATAATAATCCATAGAAGAAAAGAAAAAAAACACCGTTAAGCTACTAAGTCAATCTAAAGCATAAATAATTTGAATAGTTGTTCTAGCAGCAAGATTTTTAAACACAAATGCATAGGCTAGTTATTAAATCATAAGTAGACTTGCATTTAGTTCACCCAAGACTAACCCAGACTGAATAAAAATCTTATGTTCCAAGTACTGAAAGGAACAGGAAATGGACAAAAATACAATTTTGTAGGAGTTCCTTTGTTCATGGTTTCCCCTGTAATGATGAACTAAAGTCTTTAACAAGAACTTATTAGTTCCTATTTGTGTATCTAAACCCTTAACAGAAGATGTGCGCAAATAGTAGCTCATTCAAGTACACACTGAAATACATTCATTTAAGATTACTTTTTCATTACGTGGAAGATAATTTTTTCTGCAAGACCTACCCTTGCAGCACCGCAGGCAGTACTTTAAGTCATTGTATTTAGGAGAAAAACTTCATACTCCCGAAAGTAGTCCCAGTAGTTTTACTTGTGCGAATACTTCAGTATCTTGGATGCAACTACTCCAGACAGCAAGAGCAGCAGCGTTTTGCATGGCAATGCCACAATTGCCAGCTAACAAAATGTGCTGTACCAACAGTATAACATAGTATAAAGAATGGCAATACTGCTAATATCTTAAAACAGTATATATAAGAAATATTTTCTCTAACTGACATTCATAGACAAATTTGCTGTAGACCAAGCATAACTGCTTCACTAGAACCCATCTGCAAGAAGTAATTTTGAGCTATTTTGGCTGTCTGTGACCAGGACTTTGGGTTTTATTTAGATACAGGAATGAAAAACCCACAGAAATAATTAACACGCAAGCACAGGAAAGTGAAGGCCTGAAGGCATCCCAAAAATTCTTCTGAAAATGAATGGGAATAAGCTAGAGCTTGTCACCAGTTTCCCCCAGGTGGGTGTTAAAGCCTCTGACTCTACGCCAGTTCTCCATTTGCAGTCTCACGAATCACTCTGCTTTCCCATTCACAGCCATACAACTTCCACGTGGCATCTTCACAGAAGAATTACAAAACTTTCAAGCGTTTTTAGCAGTGTCGAAGAGCAGTATATGCTGTAGCTTCTCCTCAAAGCTATACACACTGTTTATTTTAAGATTGGTGGTAAACAAACAGTTTAGGTAAAGGTAATTTTTATTCCATACTTAGGACTGAAGTACTGCTAAGTACAGAGGAGATCAAGTATGACTGTGTGCTGAGTACCTGACAGGGACAACAGCAGTGATCTGATTGCAAGTGAGAAAGCAAATAATTTCTCATGTCTCCCTTTAGGTAAGAAATTACAGCCATCACCAATACCCAGGTTCATTCTTTTATCACATTAAGAGTCCAAGCACTATTCTACTAAAGCCCTAAACCCCAAAGAATTATTCTGTCTTGCCCAATGTGATATACTTTCTCACCCAAACCATACGAATACACCGTCCTCATTTCAAATACAAAATATCAAACACTATAAGCTGATTCCTAAAACGAATAAATAAATGAGAATTAAAGGCTTCAAACTTACGCAAAATCCACAAAACTGCCCAACCACTGAGCTACACAACTAAGAACTTGGTGGGCACCTTGGAAGATATCCAAACGTGGAAATGAAAAACCTGGAGAGTCAGAGGGAGGAAATAGGTAGACGACAAAAATAAGACCAATGCATTTCAAATGGGAAGAAAGGAAAACTCAATACTTCTTTTGCTTTTTATACAGACATGAAACCACAGTTCATAGAGGGTTACAATACGCATATTTATCACAGCCAGACAAAAATTCAATCTACTTCAGCAGCGCAAAAAGCAGGCAATTCAAAAATTCCCTAATTAAGGACATAAAAGGCAGATCATTTTGAGCTCTTTAACAAGAATTTCTGAAATGCTTGTGCCAGCACTAAGGGATAATATTCTGTATATGCCGGCAGAAATGTGCCTTTGGAGACTCCAAAATTTCACGATCATGAAGATCTGAGCCTAGCGGCCGTAAGTATTTTAAGAGAGTAAGTTTGTACCTCCCTGCTGAGACTCATGTCTGGTGAGATGCAACTGAAACTCTGAGTCAGCCCGTCTGTTGTTATACATGGCTCAGCTGGCATCAGCTGTAGTTCTTTAACTAGAGATGTTCTCAAACTCTTTCCTTTTACAGTTTACAAAGACATAACCCTGGAGCTGAAGACAAAGCTTTTAATCTTGTTCTCAACATGACTTACTCCCATTTTGGACAAGTCAGTGTTAAAAGGCAGAACCACCAGCAAATTTGCAGATGCTCCGGGGACAGTTCAAACCCCTTTTTGTATTCCTCTAACCTTGGTATTTGCCCAGATTTCCATCCTGCCTGCAACTCCTTCACAGCTTTTCTAACTCTCCAGCCATGGTCCAAATGCTCCCAAAGCAAGACACCACGATGCAGGGGCACTCTGACAGCTTCTTAGGTCACCTGCTGGAGATTCTGGCTGTGCAGTCTGTACACAGAAGCTCCACTGAGGAGCAGATTTCTGCTCTTCCAGCCTGCAACAGCCTCCCCACGCCTTTACAGTACTGTGGCAAGTCCTGGCTAGGTCCCGACTGCCAAAAATATGAGCTCGGACTAGATAACAAGACCAATGGCAAATGATTTTAGACACAGCACTGTCCTTCGAATAACACTACAGGGTTGAAATTCATTTCACAAATGTCAGCCAGTCACAGAAAGTATCTTGGTTTAGTCAACAGCATAAATGAAGGTATTACTTCCTCTGAAGTCACTAATGAAGCTACAAATCCTCCTAATATTGATACATATATATGTAATCCTCTTAGTAAATGTTTAGCCTGATTAATCTAGTCCTCTGAAAAACATTCTAAAAATAACTTGATTCAGTGTGTGTTTCTGGTACTGTCTGATCTTTTTTGTTTCATTAATTATTGATCAAAACTCAGCTTCAGAACCATAACACATTCATGTAACAACTGTCACTTACCACTTGTTAACAGTCCTCCCACATGCTGCAGTATTATTTCAAAGAAAAACCAAAACACATTAACACATAAGAATCTTCCTTACGGTATTATTGTTCCTCTGTGTGTGTAGAAGGTAAAACTGCTGTAGATTTTTGTCATTAACTCTGATGCCAGGAGTCAGTATTTTATAGGCATCATACTAATGCGAAACGCATTAGCACTAACATGGGCTGCGCTCCTGACAAAGTGTTCACTCCACTTCATCCTGCTTGACTGAGTTCTCACATTCACTTGTTTTTGTTTCTCTGTCTACTTAATGCATTTTCAGCTATCATCATCTTGGTTCAAGTAGGATGCTTATTATTTGAAGCTCTCTGTGGACTGTTTTAAGAGTTAGTTGTCTCCTGTTTCCATTGTATATTCCATTTAATTAAAGTATAAAGCATCCTTTTTCTTTGTTGACTCATTGATGACAAAGTGGCTCATCTTTTAGAGACTGTCTGAAGAATACAGAATGCTTTATATATGTTAGAAAAAGATATTTCATCTCAAGAGAAAATTTATTTTTGTTGATGCGGGAAGATATTCCAGGGCCAGTTCCAATAACATCCCAAAGAGCTGTGATTGGCAGTAACTACAGTTTAGCACAGACACTCCAAAACTTCCTAGAACCAAAACACAGTTTAAGACTAGATAATACTGACAACTTCAACATTAAGCAAAACTAAAAAAAATCATAGAACTTTTTGTTGTTCCCAAAGGAGCCACAGTCTGTCACTAGTAGGACTGATAAAAGAGAGCTCTGAGGTAATATTTCAGGGTCATAATTCAAGAAAGGAACAGAAAAACCTAAGGCATGATCTGTGATGCAGCTGCACACTGAAGTTTAAATAAAAACACAAGACAGCTAGGGCACAGCTAACCTGGTTAAAAATTTTAAAGACACTGAGGGCAGGACAAATCTATTGGAAAGCTCAGTAAGTTACATGCAAAGATGAGAACTTCATTTGAAGCACTATGAATAAACTGAGAATTTAATTAAGAAGGCAATTTCACATCAAATTTTATTCAAGGTTTCTGGTTGCAAAAAAAAAATAATTTAGGCGTATCTGTGTAACTGAAGATCACATCAGAGAGCATAGTGAAGAAAGATTAAAATAACATGCAGTTTTGTTTTGGAGCTTCCTAACTAAGCACTGTGAGTTGGCCTGCAACTTTAAAAGTATTATCTTACCTTGTTTGAACACTACTTGATGCGAGGCTATACAATTTGTTTGTTAAAATACTCACTAATTGATTCATTATTCTTTCTTTTAAAATATCCTTTAATGTATGTTTTAGTTACTAAGAGGGAAGACACCCAAAATAAACAGACCAATGATGTTTCCAGCAGTAATCACACAAATGAAAGCTGCATTTTAAAAACATTATTAAAGCTGAAAAGTCAAGACGCAGGCATTAGATAGCAATTGCCTGTACACCCTTAATCTCTGTCTCTCGAATATACATTAAGTGATGTTTTCTCCTCTCCCCAGGACTCCTAATCCACCACTTTGCAGAACAGAGGTTCGCACACTTAGTGACACGTGTTTCGTCCTCGCTTCTTGTGTGTCACAAGATCTCATTTTCCATGGACTTTTCAAATGCTTGTGCAGAAGAAGAACTATGCCTTTCTTCTTCGTTTTTTGTTACCACAACAGCTAGGTATTTCACCTCACAACTACTGCTGTGAGTCAAGAAAGTGATAGTATCTCCATTTTACAAACATAGGACAAAAAAAAAAACAACTTAAAAGCATATCTAAGCTCTTGATGCTTGGTTAAGGGCCTCTGAAACTTGCTTTTTTAGGCTTCATGGAATACTACCAATTCAAAGTACAATGCCCACTGACTTCAGTCAGAGCCAGGACCATGGCAGTCTAGGACTCAGTGCCTCAAGAAGAGTGTCCAGAATATTAAGATTACAATTGCCAACAGTGAAAAGGCGGAGGGTTGGCTGTTTTCTTCTGGTGTTTTTTTTTTTTGGGTTGTTTTTCTTTCATAAGAATAGTATGAACTCTGGTGCAGACTATGACAGAAGCCAATTATGCAAGGCAGCATTCAACCGCATGTGATCCTGTAATTACAGTATCACACAGCAGCGATTATTACTGTAGTGCCTACGCAGAATCATAGAATGGCCTAGGCTGGAAGGGACCTTAGAGATCATTTTAATCCAGCCTCCCTGCCGCCAGGGACGCCACCTCTCGACTAGATCAGGCAACACATGGGGACCGAACGAGAAGGAGGGATAAACTCAAATAACACAAGCAACAGCCATCCTGGAATTTCCTTACTGTATTGTGGTGTTGATAGCACCTTATCTTACACCTGCTGCACATCGTCTGTGCAAGTTGTTTTCCAGCTTTGACAGCCACATGGATGATCAGTAGGAATCTGAGATCTATAAACCCTGGGGCAGAAGGTGTTTTCTGGATCAAGTACAGCTCCCTGCTATCTCAGGTTACCTCACCACAGAATCCTGGTTAAGAACCAATTTTGTTTGATCTCACAGCAGAAGTTTTTTAGTCACATTTCTTGTAGTGGAAAGTTATTTCAGACCTTTGCTCTTCTCCTAAGATGCTTGTAACTTCCAGGGTTTTTTTCTGGTAGTCATAAACAATTTTATATTCATGTTGACAGTGCTATCTACTAACTGAAATACCGCTTCTCCATTTTCAGTCTTTATTTTGGGTGAGTGATGTGGATGAGGTTCTCACATTTTTTTGGTTTTCTTTTTCTTTTCTCCTCCTGTGGGGAGAACATGCATGCCATTCTAGCCTAGACTCTCCCAAGAACACCTTTTCTGCACCTGCTCTGCTTGAGTTAATTTTCTTGCCCACAGATGAATTCAGCTTTCAGCATTGGTATTTGCCCATTTCCCTGTTTTATCCTACTGAAATGTCAGTCTCACTAGAGCACGCTTCTATATCCACTCATCATGCAGCACCATCACTCCTGCTTCAGAAGAGCTTCTCCGCTAAAAAGCGACCGATGTCCACACTGAACCTACAAAAAGAGAGATGTCTCAAAGACCCCTCAGCTGGCTACAGACTGGCAGAACAGCAAAAGGCATGTCTCTGCTCCCAAAGCCCTCGCTGTCCAATTTTCAGTTCCAAATCCAAATTATGACATCTGTCAACAAAAGAATCTCTAAAAATAGCCAATGCTTAAAAAAGAAATTTCTATTGCTTTATACACTAAGTAAACAAGTCAACAAATAATTTCAACAGGTATAAGCAGCTAAAACATGAAAGTCCATAAGAAAGAAATGCATATACATCAGAATTACACGTAAATTCCCCTTAAATAAGCTACGAGCTCATAATTCAATCGATCTTGTGATTTTTTAAGTGTTGAAAAGAATCTAGAAACTATGGAATTAGGTTTATAGGTCATTCTATTTATAGATCTATTCAAATAATGGCACTTACTGTTAAGATTTCAAAACCATAGTCAACAAAGCTATATAGGAAAAAAAAAACCATTCAGGCATTTAAGAAACAAAAAAATTCATTAAAAAGGCAAACACTTAAAACTACAGTCAGCTTCAGAAATCTTGTCTTTGTGTATTTCCTGATCTATAAAGTACAGGATCTAAATTCTCAAGCTTTATCCAGCTTTCAGTGAAGGGAGTGCTTTCTAAAATTAAGCCCTGATACACATAAAATAAGGTACAAAACAGGAAGGAAGTTTTACTAACAATATTACTACATTACTGTATTTCCACCTGAAATAAGTTTTTAAAGTGTTTTTTATAAAACAAATATGTGACCTAGGAAAGGCAACATTCTTTTTGGGTGCAGAAACAGCTTAAACTGCAAAAGCTTATCTGCTGATAATAAAACTAAGATCAAAATTAAACCAAAGAAAACTACAATTCTAAAAAGTTACTGAAAATAGGGCTCACTTCTAAACAATTCCACGGTATCTTTATTTACAACTACACCTGATAATCCTGCAAACCTAAAGATAACACTAAATTATACAATGGATACACCTAGCAGTTTTTAATGAAAGTAATTCTCAAAATAATTCAGAATCATTACATTGCAAATGCAGTTC
>NW_009719287.1:0-30877 GCF_000703405.1 Apaloderma vittatum | reverse complement strand
TGTCATGCTTAAAAGAAAAAAAAAATAAAATAAAATAAGCCAACCTCCCGCCACGAAAATAACAAAATCTCCTACAAGACCTTACAGGACGGATGTTCGCTGTACTGCTGAGTAAATAATGAGCTTTAAACCCACGTGCTGCCCTCCACACGCACTGTGCTCCCTGGGAGAGTTTAGGCTGGGTGTGGGGGGGGGGGGGCGCCATACGTCGCACAAATAGGATGAAGTACACATTTTTTTTACAATTTTTTTTTTCTAAGTTGCTTTAGGGCTTGATTTACATACAAGATGGACTGGACTGGAAAACATAATGGGCCAAATGATACAACTAATGATGGAACAGTGGTACGACTGCGAGGCCTGCCATTTGGTTGCAGCAAAGAAGAGATTGTTCAGTTTTTCCAAGGTACCTCTAGTATAGTTGGGAGTACAGCAACTGGGTTTTCTTGCATCTTTTACGCAGTGTATTTGCAAGCATTTTGATTTTTAATAGCTGATAATGGGGTGGATGGGAGGGACTATGTTAAATTAGTTTGTCTTGAGTAAGAATTATGCCCTGTAAATCAAGTATGGCTAACCGTAGATGTAGTAAACCACAATGTGTATCTAATTTTGTCGAGGTGGTAAACGTATTATGCATATTGGGATACGCTGAATGTTAGCACTTGGATGGGATAAATTTCTTGATCGGTAGCTATATTTTCTTCATATGACTTAGGTGGTTGTATTTTTGCATAGTTTAAAGAGAAAAGAAGTATGGCTAAATCCATTAATGTTTAATGACAGATCATTTGGCTTGTATTGTTGGGTGATGGGGGAAAGAAGGCGGTTTTCTTTTTCGTTGTTGTTGTTTAGATATGCTTTAAGTATTTGCTACAGATGGGAATGTTTCAGCCTTTAACACTGTTCCCCTTGATGGGGTTATTTGTCCTTGGGTTAAAGGGTTGGAAATCGTGCCAAATGGGATAACATTGACGCTGGACTACCAGGGGAGAAGCACAGGGGAGGCCTTCGTGCAGTTTGCTTCAAAGGAGATAGCAGAAAATGCTCTGGGGAAACACAAGGAAAGAATAGGGCACAGGTGGGGATGGAGAGTTTGGGATGGTGTTAAATCTTTATTTTTGGGGGTTGTGGGTCAGTAATGCTTTTGGGGGGGTTGGGGACCATTATATGGAACTGGCTGTTTTTAAGAATTTTTGTAACATCCTAAGTTAACTGGGGAAATACGGTAGATTTGGGGGGGTGGGGGAGAACAGCATTGCTCTGGATAGTTCGCTAAACTTGGAAAATTGTTTCAATCATTCTTGCATAGGGTAATTTGTGATAAATGCCACTATAGCTAGACATTGTTTTCCAACAGTATGTTTCTCATACTGGAAAGACAAGTTTTATGCTTAATTTGTACAGCTAAGAGTTTTCACTTACTAATTTTTGCCACTGTAAAGTGTTTTGTTTTTTACATATATATATACACTTAAGATTCTTACGGTTTTGAGGAGAAACTTAAGTTGTATGGTATCTCTAGTCACTTCAGTTGGATTGTACATGTAGTTCTAGAAAACGTAGTGTGGCCTTTTATACTATTTCAGACAGCTTATGCGTGTGTTCTTACTGGTACCTCGAAAATCCTCTTTTATTAGATATATTGAAATCTTCAAAAGTAGTAAGAGCGAAATCAGAGGCTTCTGTGACATGCCAAGAAGAATGATGGGACAACAACGACCTGGACCATATGATAGACCATTAGGAGGAAGAGGGGGTTATTATGGAGCTGGGCGTGGAAGTATGTATGACAGAATGCGTCGAGGAGGTGGTGGATATGACGGTGGTATGTTTATCTAATGACCGGAGGTTCTGTTGTCAGTTTCATGTTTCTGACACTTTGTCCAGAAATAAAGAAATGGCAGTAGCTGCAGTACCCCTTAGGTTTGACACGCTTCACTCCAGAAAAAAAAAAAAAGTTACGTTACGCAGAACGTATTGAAAAATGTGGCTTAATAATTAAGATTAACAGAAATAATAAGGCAGCGGAATTGCATGCTTCGGTCTTTTTACTATCCGAAAGGAAATTTATGATTGTGCTCTGCTCAGAACCATGGGTTTGACAGCCTGTAGAGGCTGTTTGCAAACTTCTGGGTGCCCAAAGACTGAAAACGTTGATTTTTGTGCATTGCTGTGTGAGTTGCCAGTGGTAATGTCATCGTTCTTTCTATCTCTCTGTTGCACAGGATACGGTGGCTTTGATGATTATGGTGGCTATAATAACTATGGCTATGGCAATGATGGCTATGATGACAGAATGAGGGATGGAAGAGGTAAAAAAGTGCTTCTTTTTTAATACCTCGTTTAAAAAAATACTGTTTGCATTTTAAGACAGTATTTCTAAGACAAGCGTGCTTTTGTCGTTAGATTATTTTGTAAAGAAAGGTTGCCTAAAAGGAGGGGGGATTGTAGGGCTCGTAGGAAAAGGTGGATGCACTGCTGAGGATGACTGCTGGTGAAGTGTTTGGGTCGATAGACAGGAAGCGTAGAGATCTTGCATTCAGTGGGATGAAGTCAGTGCTTTCAGAAAAACAGCAGTAATGACTGTCGTGGTTTTCCATGATGACCTCACAGGTGTTTGCTTTTGCTTGCTGGGTTTTTTTCAATAGGCATGGGAGGACATGGCTACGTGACTGGAGATGCAGGCTCGGGTTTCCATGGTGGCGGTCACTTTGTTCACATGAGAGGACTGCCTTTCCGAGCGACAGAAAATGATATTGCTAATGTAAGTACAACGGGGAGAAGAGCTTTCCAATGCCAAGGGTTTGCATGTTCTTGTCTTTCTTGTTCCAAACTCTGCATAAGTTCTCCAGCAAGTCATTGGTCACTGTAACAGATCTAACTGAAATCGTGGCCTTCTCTGTGAGTTTTGCAAAGCTGAGTAGCAAATGAGCTTTTATAAAGGTATTGTCTGGGGTAAGATTACTGAAGAAGTTGGCCAAACCGTATTTAACATTAATTTCTTTGCTCTTTCATTTCCATAAAAGGGGCACTGGAGATTACAGCAGTTTTTGTAATCAGAATCCTCACTTCAAGGCTTTCAGAAGCTTATTTAAGCTTAGCTGCAGATTCACAATTTTGCAGAAGACTGACTGTAGGAGGGACAGGGTAGGAAGACCATGGGGAGCTGTGTTTGGCTGGAGGAGTGATAATCTGTTAGCCCTAGAGGCCAGGGTGGCAGATGAAAGCACATCTGCAAGATTTTTGGGAGTACATTCTTGTGTCAGTATGGATCTGCTGTTTGCAGGGGAAAGTTTTCCTGGGATATAAGGCCTAGTGTAAATATTTTTGAGGCAGAAGCCCATTCTTAAGCGTCTGCTTGTTGGTTTTGCGGTGGCTTTTTTTGGTGGGTTTATTGCTGATGTTGTTTGGGTTTGGTTTTCTTTTAAATCCAGCTATATTTTCTTCTGCCAGTTTGGTTTTCTTTAGTCTAAAGACTCTTGAAGAGCAAGTGTAAGACGTGAGGCTTCGATTCGGAGCATGTTACTACAAGTTGATGAGCAGTACTTGCATGGGACAGCAAGGGTTTGTTCGCACATGCCTTTAGTTGAAAAGGCTGTGGGTCAGAAGTGCTGCTGTTCCTCCCCAGCTTCTGCAGCAGGGGGGAGCAGTCTAATAGTCGGCTTGTTTTCAGTTCCAGAAATCCATCCTTGCTTTGAGAAATCTGTTTGGCTCTGCACTTCAAAACGATTATTCTTCTTTTCCAGGATGGCATCCTGTTGGAACTTGTTGCTTAAAGCACTGTCTGTGGACAGGAATTCTTGTTTGCTGCTTTGCTTTTAAAGAAAGCTCCTCAAGCTCTGTAGCTGGAGCCCTTGAAGCAGTGTGATAATGATAGATTGTAAGAGTAGATTGACCTAAAGTTGAAGGTCTGCTATAACAAAGTCATGCTTTGGAAAATTAATTAATAGTTTATGTGGTTTAGGATGAGATGAAATTAAAGCGAGGGCTCCACTAACTACTGGGATTTAAAAAAGGACCTGGTGTGAATTCTGCATAAATCTTGTTTTTTATTTTTGTTTGTTTGTTTGTTTTTATTCTTAGTTTTTCTCGCCATTGAATCCTATAAGAGTTCACATTGATATTGGGGCAGATGGAAGAGCCACAGGAGAGGCAGATGTGGAATTCGTAACACATGAGGATGCGGTAGCTGCCATGTCTAAGGATAAAAATCACATGCGTGAGTGTTGCTTTCACCTGAAGCTTTCCCTGACCAGGCATTAGCAGGGTATGGGAGGGTAAACTGAGTGGAAGCGTTTAATCTGCATTTAACTTCAGTTGCCACGCAGTAAACGTACAAGTTGTAAGACTTTTTGCCATTTGTCACATTTCAAACTGACTCTGTGGGCTTCTTTTACTTGTAAGGTGGGGGTTTTTCGTTTCTCTCGCTCTGCTTTAAGTTTCCTATCAAAGTAGCAAGTAAAGCTTTTTTTGTTTCCTGCAGAGCATCGATATATTGAACTGTTCCTGAATTCAACTGCTGGAGGTGGTTCTGGCATGGGAGGCTATGGCAGAGATGGAATGGGTACGCATCAATTCCAGACAGAGCTGACACTTCACCAACTCTTAATGAGCTCCTAACTTGTAACGATGCGCTTTCTGCTTTTCAGATCAAGGTTACGGCTCTGTTGGTAGAATGGGAATGGGTAGCAATTACAGCGGTGGATATGGAACTCCCGATGGCTTGGGTGGATATAGTAAGTAAAAACTCTGTTCTCAATGTTTTGTGAGAATGTTGCTATGTCCATGTAGTAAATGGTGACGGGGAAGGGCGGTGGGCTCGGTGTGCTGCTCGGGGCAGTGATCGTGCCAGGAGAGAGGGGAGGAGAAAAGGGGTGGTTAAATTTCAGCTGTGCAGCGCTTGGGTCTTTATGCATTTTGCTACTGCAGCAAGTGCTTGTGTAGAGAAATAGTGCTGAAATTTTATTATTTTAGTAGAAGTTAAGTGATCTCAGCCGTTCCGTATTACCCATCACATTTTTTCTTTTTTTAAGGTATGTATGCGTGACCTTGTGTCAATTGTTTGCAGGTCGTGGCAGTGGAAATAGTGGAGGATACTATGGGCAAGGCAGTATGGGTGGAGGAGGATGGCGTGGAATGTATTGAATGATAGCCTTGCTTCTGCAAAACATCCTGGAAGAAACAGTCTCTGGTCTACTAGACTTTCTTACAAAATTTAATTTCTTTTGTATTTTAAGAACTTTATAATGACTGAAGGAATGTGTTTTCACAATATTATTTGGTAAGCAACAGATTGTGATGGGAAAATCTGTTTTCTGTAGGTTTTATTTGTTGCATACTCTGACTTTAAATAAATTTTTATATTCAAACCACTGATGTTGATACTTTTTATACTAGTTACTCCTAAGGATGTATTACATATTCAAGACTACAGTCGGTTTAAGATGTTGTACTATGGTTCAATAAAGGTGGTTGTACTGTATCTCCTATGAACACTGTGTAATCTTGGTGTAGTAAATGAGTTTGACAAATTCACTTGTTTAAGGGGGAAAAGGTAGATGAGTAGATTAGTTTATTTGGTAATGATCTTTCCTAGACCCTTTTGATAAGTTGTATGTAGTGATTTCTCAAAGCGGCATAAAGCCGTGGAGGTTAAAACCCAGGCTGCTTCCTCACACTAGCAGAATCTGCCACCATCTTCAAGTGGCCAGAGGCACAACCAAGCAGCGCCCATGGCTTGTGCCTCCACCTAACCAAGCGACTGCGTTTATTTCTGCCCTTCGCTGTAGAACTCTAGCCACTGCCTTCCACACGTGTAACCTGTGAGTCAAACTAAAAGTAGCACGGCTTGCAGCTAACGTGAAAGAGGGCAAATCCTAGTTCTTTTGAAGCTGTTGACTTACTGTTTCTTTTCACAAACACTGTTCTGGGGAAGAGGGGGATTTGGAAGCAAGTTACGCTTTTCACAAAATTACTGTATTTAAACATGGTTCAGCTTTTCTTTGCTGCACAAAGCAGATCTGTCTATTGGTTCGAAGCTTGACAAGTCATGACATGGGTGAGCTCATGAGAAGCAAAGTATCTCAAATAACTTAGGCCCAATAGCTGCTTAACTAACACACAACCCAAACACGTTGATCAAACTCCTTGTGCATTTGTGACATGTAAGATATGTAAGAAACTATTGTTTGAAGACACTTAACATACCTGATGTGTAATGAAAAAAGGTATTTATTCTTCTGAGCCAGTGTGATCTCCCAAATTAACTGCTTTGTCCTCAATGCCTCCCTTAAAATGTCAAATGTGATCTTGGGTATTAAAAGTCTGTCGCCTGTTTTGCTAGTACTGTGTTACCTATGTAATAAATGTCTTCTTGTGGGAGAGAGGAGAATGGAGTTTATTTCACCAGAGATCGTGTCCTTGTGTGCAAGTGATTGGAAGTAGCAGCTGAAAGGGGCAAGGGGCAGAGGAGGCTTCTGCAGTACCAGATGTGTTTGGCTAGGGAGGGGAGGGGAAGAGGCTTTGTTTTAACTTGTGCTCTTAAAAACTAGCGGGTTTGTCTGCTGCTGAAAAAGCTTACCTGTTCCGTAAAGCTGAGGTGGCAAAGGCCAGGGCAGGGCGTACAGTAAGATGCAGGAAGGAGCTACCTTGAGAGCAGGCTGGGACTTGGGCTGTGAGCTATTTGTGTAACCAAGTGATCTGCAAGGGGGACGCTGGATGGGAGTGCTGGCGAATGAAATCCCACGGGCCCTCCACCCTC
Source organism: Apaloderma vittatum (assembly GCF_000703405.1). Taxonomy (NCBI): domain Eukaryota; kingdom Metazoa; phylum Chordata; class Aves; order Trogoniformes; family Trogonidae; genus Apaloderma; species Apaloderma vittatum. The sequence continues at coordinate 24,114 of NW_009719287.1, read as the reverse complement.
TCCCACCTTCTCCCCAGCAATGCACCTGGTCGCTTCCAGCACTGAACCTGGCGAGTCGCTCGAGCAGCATTTAAGTTGCAAAGGAAAACCTGTGAAAAAAAGATAGCTCAGTCAGTGGGGAAGTTCTAGATGCCACCACTCTGGCTCTACCAAGTGACATGCTGTGAGGGACGCCAGGGCGGGGCTGTTCCCAGGCACCCACCTGGGAAGTGACCCAGCCCTGCCAGGGCAGCGCAGCTCCCGTCACCCCTCACCTCGGGTCACACTGGCCAGCGCACGCACATCATGATGGCAGAAGGCACCTGCCAAGAATACAAATTCCTACACCAAACCCCGGTGCCTTCCCCCAACATCAGCCCCACCAAAACCCACCACAATAAACAACTCAAAATACTCTGAAAACTACACATTTAAATAAAGTGACATTCTTCCCATAGTTAAGTTGCAGATCAATTAAATTTATTTTTTTCCCAGAAGCTATTTACAGATTTACAAGTATTTGTTTTGTATTTTACAAAAAGTTACATCAGGTAATTTTAAAAACATTTCTCTTTACAAAAGCTACATAAGCAACTACACTGAGGTGTCAGAAAGAACAGGTGTATTGGCTTTCATAATATTAACGAGATACCTATCCTCAAAAGACAAAGCTCAGCCAAACAGTGTGAGAACAACTGAAGGGGAGGGGAAGAGCCTGTTCTTACGAATATTCCAACCCCACAGCCAGACCCCACTGTGGGAGTGGCCAAAGGGAGGGGAGATCTGCTCAAGAGCAGTGAGGCAGCAGCAAACAAGGACTATTTACTACCAGGTGTATTTCTATTTGCTTACCGGAAGAGTAAGAATCTACACTCCAGCAGAATTTACCATCAGCACGAAGAGTGGTCAGACCTACACGTACTCAAAAGCACTCTGGAAACTGCAAGTTTGAGAAAAGTGATAAAAAAATGGGAACATTCCTGTACAGCACAAAAAGGATGTGTTCCTCTCTCTTTAATCCTAGTCCTTGGTGGCACAATCTCTCAGTTTCTAGAGTTAGACAGTGACTACGTGTACAAGCTTGAAAGAGCAACGGACAAGAAAGTGACGCAAAGATACCTGTCAGGCAAAAATTCCGTGTTGAACATCTCTAATGGGAACACGGGTATGTGAAATTAATAGTTTTTTTAAATGATTTGACAAAATGCACCTTCCTTCATCAAGTGCCTGACAAAATCTCCCCTTTCACCTGTGACTACAAAGAGCTGTCAGTGCAATATTCTCAGGTGTATTAAATCTTGTTAATTAAGAGGAAGTAAACACAGTATTTGGCAATAATGTACTGGAACACTGCACTAATCGCATTACTTTTTTAAAATACAATTTAAAGCTAGCTACTGCCCAGGTTTGCTTCACAGCGGCATGTCGCAGGCGCCTTCTGCAGCTGAATTAGGTTGAACCTGTTGCAGACTAGCCTGTAAAAGCAGGTAAGGGCATCACCTTTTTCTAGATCGTCGTAATGATTAAGATACTCATCAAATAGATGTTAACACTGAGTCTCCTCTGCTTTAACAACTGCCTTCCTTCCTCCAAAAGAGCTTAGACTACCATTGTCATTCGTATTTCTAACACATGCATTTTTTTACGTTTTGGTCCCCTTTTCTCTACTTGTTTCAACAAGAAGCAAATGAGTAACTCCTCCACGGCACCTTGAAAATGTACCTCTAAACCGCTTACCTGAAATTCTGGAAATACTGCTATACATTCTCTACTTGTTTTGTTCTGTGTTTTGTTTTTCGCTTTTTTTTTTTTTTAACAGGATTACCTAAATACCAGAAGGTAATAAATATCCTCAACAATAATGTTATGGCACATTGGAAGAGCACCTCTGTATAAGTATTGCATGGCAGGAATCACAGACCCGAACAGGCTTTGGTGAAGAAGGCAGAGGCAGCTCGTTGTCAGAACAGGCGTTGCAGAAGATCTCACCACAGTTTCTACAATGATGCTAAACAATGGGGAGATTAAGAATTAAAATTTACCATGGAAATACACTTGGTAATTAGGCACCACTATACACAGAGCAATCCGAAACATGATTCCTTCCCCTTCTTTAGTCTGAGCACAGAATTCATTTTCAAAAGGTAATTCATCTAAATCCCAATCAATGGGATTTATGTGAGTTATCCCAATCTAGACAGACTGTGGTCTGTTCAGGATCACATCACAGACAGAAGCAGAGATGGTCTGTCAAGAATCGTATATATTTATAGTTTTTTTATGCATGTGTATGTGTTGCAGGTCTCATTCAATCCCTAGATTAAGTACATACTCTGCTATGTAAAAATATAAGCAACAGTATTCAAGACAGTGGAAGATTCTGTCAGGTAGCTAACTGACATTTAACATAAAAAAGTAAAATTCCTGCACGCCTTAATACAGCATGAAAATTAACATCACATTTTACTTTAAAATTCCAATAAACTCCTAATTTCCTAGTCTGTTGTATAAAAAAATGCCATAAAATGACTTCCATGTGTCAAATTCTAACAGTGGCAGAGCTGACAAGTGTTTGAGATGATGATTCCACTAAGTAGGTTGAGTAATTTTTAAGTTCTGCTCCTTTGTGGCACTTCACCAAAGGGCAGTACTTCTTTTGAAATAAGGGCTGAGCAGCACTGTACGTATCAACAGAACAAGGAAGACATCTCTAAAATAACCATGCATTCACCTATGTTGGTATTTTGTGCCGCTCCTTTAAGACAATTCATGTTTTTCTCATAATACATTTAAACAAGTTGGAAGAAACCTCATTCAAGTTTTACCTTCCTTTTGGAAAGGGAGAATTCCTTTTCACACAGCTTGCAATGTGTAGCCTCTTTGTCCTTCAACCAAACCTGGCCCTGGCAAAAAAAAATTATAACAACTGTAAAATCGGTGAAGTTAGACTTTGTGTTCCAGGGGACAAGCCAAATCAAGAGCAGTACATCTACAATAGCAGTACACACACAATCTGAATTTCTTGTTGCCCAGAGATCAGTATAATGTCACAAAGACACTCTAAAGCAGCACAAGACTGCTTCAAAACAACCGTACAACCTCATGAGACAAGACGGAGAGGGAACAGGTGCAAAGAGAACATGCTTGAGGCAGTAAAGCTGGTCAACGGCTGAGCTGGGAAGAGCAGAGAAGTATCCCAGTCTCAGAGCTGAAGCCTATTTCCCTGTCATCCCATAGGAACAGGCTCCAAGGTGTGGGGAAACAAAAATAAAACAGGACAGTGCCAAGAACTGTTAATTTCCTTCTGTCTAAATCAATTAATTAAACCCAGGAATCTGCTCAACATCCCCACTGCAGTTTTGCTTAGACTGAAATGATCCGCAAGGCGATGTACTGTGTGATTCAACATGGGCAGACAAAATCTCTGCTCTCCAGTGCTCCCTGCAAGCCTCTTGGCATTACAGATCATACCTTACCAGCTTTAGCGCTATGAGTTTACTGAATTCCTAGAGCGATCAAATATTGATTGATTGCTGAGTAGCAGCACATCATTTAAGCTTATTTGGCTACATATTCTGTCCCAGATACACTCAGTAAAATACAGAAGGGCGTATCAGTGCAAGAAAAGTCAAAATGCGTAGCTGTACATCAAAAATGAAACATCAAAAGCAGCTGAGTATCTTTTCTCTGTGAGGTTACAGGTTCTCTCCCACTGGAGGAAGTTGAGTCTCTTTGGAATAACTGCGGTCAGAGAGAAGTCTTCTCATGCTTAACGAAACATTTCAAAAGTAACAAAAAATAAAGTTGCACTTTCCTCCAAATAATACTAACCTGCAATGCTTTGTTTGCTTCTTTTATATCTTCTATTTTCAGCTTTGACCTAAAGAATAAGACAAAGCTATTTCAAACTTCTATATTGTCATTTACAGTCTAACTACTTTAAAAGTTGTAGGTACTTTAAAAATTACACGCAGAGTACTCTGGGTGTTGATTATTTTATATTACAGCTGCACCCAGGAGATGCAATCAGTACCACGCCTGGCTGTCCTAAGCACCACACAGAGACTTCAAAGAAAGGAATCCGTCACAAAAAGACAAGCACTGTCCTGCGTGAGCCAGAGCTGTCACCTTGTGCCCGAGTTCTTCTTTGGGAATGCCGCAACATGCCAACTAGTCAACTGCTTTCAGTGCAAAAGAACTAATGCCTCCAGGCCCTTTTAAACTAGGATTTGCTGCTCAGAGCACTGTGATTACCCCAAAGTTCCCAGCCAGCCCACTAGCCACAAATAAAAATGAACAGCCCTGACCTAACTGGATGGATTTCTTTTTGATAACTGTCATATACAGTCTAATTCACATGACTACTATCCTATTGTTTTTCTTAATTCAAGTTTACATTTCAAAAACAGTCGTCAGCAAGAATAATGAAATTACTCGCTCAGCTTGGATGCCAGTTCTTGGAGAGCAGCTTCTTGGTCTTGACATATCCTTTTCAGTTGCTTGTTCTTTTCCTGAAGCTTAAGGAACTCCTTAAAACAAAACAAACAAAGCCCAATTATTCTCAAAATTGAATTTGCGTCCTATTTGCCTACTGCCTAGAAAACTGCTGCTACCCAGAGCTGACCTTACTGGGAAAGCCGAGTCAAGGAACGACCCATCGCACTCTCTGTTAAGATTCCCAAACCCAACTCGAACAGCAACAACTGAGGATTAAACCTTCTTAGACTCCAAGAGATAAAGCATTTTTGCTTCCACAGCCCTCTCCAGGAAGAAAATAAAACCAATTGATTGCAGAGTTCAACAACATGACACAGCTGTGTACACTGAGTCAGGCCTATGGTCAGGAGACAAGAGTCTTCAGTACACTGAGGAAGGAAAATGAAGATTTCATCTTTCCTTACTCAAAAAAAGTGAATGCTGACCGGAAGACTAAATGGGGAGTAAAACACCCTATTTCTTTCTAAATCTGTTTGTGAGAATGGATTAATCTCATCTTTCTTAACTACTTGCAGAAATCCTTAAAAATACCATGCCTAAGTCCGCAATTAACTTTGCAGTCAATCTGTAAATTACTAGTGAAGTATTACTGCAGAATTTACTTTTTTAAGGTTAGTTATTTCCTGGGTCTCTATTCTCAGATGAGATACGGTTTCCTTTTCCTTTTGAAGATCATCTTCTAAGGTTTGCCGCCACTCTTTCTCTATCTTCAAATCTGTTTCCAGCTGAAGCCTAGAATGTGCAAAACAAACAAACAAATCACCATGCACAACATATCATTTTTTAAAAACAAGAGTTTATTTCTGTGTGCAATATACTATTATAATAATATACAAATAATCAACTTAGACTTTTTCGAAAAGAGAAATAATGTATCAATATAATGATATCTTAGACATCAGTGCAATAAATAAAACACTGTCACTTAGAAAATGTTTTTAAGAGAGAAGTGTACCTAAGGGACATGGAATATGGCAGAATTTTGGAGCTGACCTTTGCAATAAATGAGCAAGAGAAGATTAACCACAGAATTCCAACATACTTTTAAAACACAGAGAAGGTGAAGCCCCCTTTTAGCCTTACACAACTTGTTTCTAAATTAAACCAACCAACTACACTGCCACTGTGCAGACAACGGCTGCACATACCTCTGGTGCTCATAAAAGGTATTAAATATTCTACTGTTAGATGTGAATCTTCTATTTTAGACTAAGGCTTATGGCATTTTGAACAGAATTGAAAATAAAGCAGGAAGGACTTTAAATTACTATTTTTATTGAGCTTTCTACACAGCTGAGGTTCAACATAAAGGGGGATCTAAATTTTAGTAGTTAGACTGGAGTCCACGTTAAGAAACTGGGGCTACTCTGATGAGAGATCACTCCAGCTGGAATATCACTACCAGTTTCACAGAAGAGTTGCTGTTTACAACTCCAGAGAAACCAAAGGACAGAAGTATGCCGCTCAACCTTCTGGATCTAAATCATGCTGACATAAAAGCGGAAAAAATCTGAGAGTAGTCACACAAGTATTTTTGATGGAAAACCGGTACCCACATTAATTTTCCTGTTTGAAAACCAAAACCATTTTTAAAGGAAAGACTTACATTTTGGGACACTACCTCAGCATCTGGCTGGAAAAGATCAGAAGTGAACATGACCTCGAGGGTTCAGAATTGCAGAATTCTAAGGCTGGGGTCTGAACTTTCTTTTGCCAAAATCTGCAAAGATGACTGTGGTAGTAAAGTGAACATTTGTGATGACAGTTAAACAAGTTTATTAACATTCAGAGTTGTACGAGAGGCAGGGTGGGCTAAAAAGTGGACTGGAAATAACTAATTTTTAAGCCCAAATCTTTGTTGTGCCCTGGATTTGCACTGTCTTAATTAATTTACTTGTTAGCTTTCCAAACAGGGAAAACACCTGCCCTCACAGGGAGCCTTTTACCTTGTGTATTTATCTAATTCAGTACCGAAAGATTGAACAGGGGAAAGACTAGAGAGTTGGCTTTTATATAACTTTTTAATATTTATGACACCAGTGGATTTTTATTTTTTATTTCCTGCACAGTGCTAAGTTAAATCACTTCTACCTTACCAATAAGCCTGATGAATTAAACTATTCTTAGGCCACTTCTGTTTAAGTTTATAGTACTATGTGCTTGTGGGTTTTATTTAAAAGTGAGTATTGCTACTACTACTACACTGTGTACTTTCCCCACTTAGAATAATTTCTTCGTGAATTAAGGTGGCACTTTTAGACAAAAGACGACGCTGTTCTTCTTTCTCCTTTTCAAGGCACCCAAAGGTGGCTTGACTTTCTTGGAATAGCAATTTTTTTCCACGTTGCCAGTGCTCAAAGTGAAGATCGTTAGCACTGACATTCTGTTCAAAACCATTTATCAACGACCAGCCCATCTGAAGACACAGGTCACATTGCAACGTAGAATGTTCACCGATGTGTATTTTTCTAAACAGGCGAGGTATACTTACAGCTGTTTTTCCTTCTGCGAGAATTCTTTCTGCAGGCTTTCAGATTTATTCACATACTCCTGTTTAAGTTTCTCATCCTCGGCCTCAGCCTCCATTTGAGCCTTCTCTGCTTGCTGCAATCTGGTGTAATTCAAATCAACTTTGGGTAAAACTGAAGCTAGAACTAGGGTGTAGAGGGTGAAGAAGACAAATAAAAGAAAAATGGGGAAATAGAAACATTTCTAAATAAAAACAAAGTTTGGGGGAAACTCACAAACTCAAACGAGAAATCCATACAATGCCTAGAGAACTAGCTCCTATTTTTTCATACAGTAAGAGAGTAATCGCTGTAAGTAATCACTGTTTTATTTTATGCTCATGAATAACACATGCCAAAGCACAATGATACAAATTTTAGAATTGAAGCATATACCTTAATGCTTTTTTTTTTTCCTTTAGCATATGTTCATATGTTATTTTTGGAAGCATTTATTCTTCCCCCCAAGTAAATCCTGTAAAAGTGCTCGGCTTGTACTGACCACCCAGCACATGTCGTGCAAAAGCAGCTCAAAACAATTCAGGCGTAAGGCTGAATACAGAGCACTGCAATCAGATATCAAAAACACTTCACTAGCCTAACACAAGACACACCCTGACAAGTCCCACTACATTTATGACTATATCATATTATTAAGTTAATTTAAATAATCTGTATTAAAAATAAGACATTCTTACACTGGTTAAAATAGCTCCATACCACAGACAAAATAAATAAAATCAATTCATCAAGAAATGAGGGATTGTGGGTTTTATTTAATTTTTGCTTTCTGAATTCCAGGGGTTTGTCTCTGCTTCAGCTCGCACTTCCCTTGGAATCCATTAGCTCACCATGGTTCCTCTCTACTTGGCCATCTTTTCAGTCCAAAATAAAAGATGGATGTAATGTAATAGACGTAAAGATACTAAAATGGAACTTGTGCCTTATCATAGCTACACCTGTCTTGACAAAAAGGCAGGAGAGCAAAAGAGCCTTTAAAACACCACCTGCTGTGCTGCTGCGTGAGTCTCTCAGGTAAGCAGTGGGAGAAATCTGTGACACTCTGTGCTTGATCTCTCACTGAATGCAGACTAACTCACAACTCCCAATGTCAGCTAAAAAGAAATGAGGTCAGCAACATGTCTACATTTGTGCTTCTACTGACGAAGTTGCACCAGCAGGAGTTTCCAAAAGCTGCCAGTAAAGAAGTGACAAAAGACTGGAATTAAATGACCTTACAAACTCTGTGTGTACTATCTCATTCAACTGTACCAGCTGTGTTAAGAATGTTCCCAGTCACATGGGCAAGGGTAATGCACAGAGGGCTAAAGTGTGTACGGAAGGAAGAACACTGGGAAAAAGCAGGGTCATTTCACTGAGCATAGAAGCTAAATGAAGCTACATGAGACAGTAACAGCAAAAGCAAGTTAAAACTTGCCCTAAATCACAAATCAAACTGCAGTGCAGTTTCCACAGCCAAGGCAGAAAAGGAGCTTGCTACCCAAGGAATGTTCTAGCCAACCCAAGCCACAGCAGGATCCTCTAAGCCCAGCACCAAGGCTAACGGCGCCGCTGGAATTCAGACCGATGCTGAGCTGGACCAAGTTCACTGCAGGATGCGCGACTCGGATGACCCTGAGAGAGATACTTGCTTGCATAGATGACCGCGAGATGGTTTCCACTCCCATCTCTGCTGTGATCTACATGTTGTTTTATTCAGCCTCTCTGGTTTAAGTTTTCTTTTGAGGATGGGAGATAATTATTCATTTTTATTTTTCAGTAGCCAGCGCATGTTATAGACCCTGACTCCAAATCAAGGAATAAGGCAATACACAATCACGGAGCACAAGTCCCTTCTGTACCACCACCTCCTGTGGACACATCCCCTTCCTGTTGAAAGGCCCAAAGACTCTTTTCCCAGTAAACTCCCTCTCTGCGCTCCAGAGCAAGGCCCAGGAAGCGCCTCAAGGGCAGTCAGCAGGTAGAACTCCCCAGGCTCTGCAGTGCAGGCAAGCAGCAACTTGGAGCAGAAATGCGAGTTGTTAAGACTGCCTGACGGCAAGTGGAGGGAGGGGAAAGGGGTTGGGCAAACCCCCAGGCTACGATTGCAGCGTAGACATCCCCAGAGCCAGGCAAGATCCTCAGTGGGCAAACAAGTTGGACAAGAAGAGGATCTGGGCCCTAAGCGTAAATCCTGTGCATTACCCCAGCACCCGCCGTGGCTGTCGGGGTGCGCCTGTTCTGGGTGGGAGTCATGGCTGCAGGATTTGCTAGAGCACGCTGACCTTCCTGCCTGGAGGGTCCAGTCCATCCAAACACATTTGAACTCCACAAAAATATTTGATCCTATGTTACATCAGCAAAACGCAATTGTGCTTTAGCGGTTTTACGCTCAAATCCTTTAACTCTTCCACTGTGCGTACCAGACATGTATGCTGGCACCACATTTTTATTAAATATATCTTTCTGATACAGCTCCCAACCCCCCTTCCCATAAACTCCCACCAGTCTGTTTAAGTGAACAGTGCTAGTCACAACCAAAACCCCTCCCAGAGAGCACGCCTTTGCGATAAACAGGGCCTAAAAGCGAAAGAAATAACCAAGGGAGAAGGGAAGTAATAGTCAGAAGGGCTACTTTTAAAATCTATTAGTAACATAAAGAATAGGAAAAATCACTAATTAGAAACAAATGTCACAAAAAATGTACAGTCAAAGTAAAAATAGCTAACCTTTTAAAATAAACTTTCCTTGACAATTAAGAAGTGATTAAATAGCATTAGAAAACTAGCTTACGTTTGCTGAATAATATTGCAGTAGGGGTTTTAGTGTGGATTGGGGGAGGGTTTGCTGTTGTTTGGTTTTTTTAAGAGGGGTAAAGTGAGATCGGAGATGATGTTCTTTCAGAAAACAAAAAAGAACCCAGCTACGATCAGTTACAGTGCAGGATTTCTAATACCACTTTATATTTAAAGTTGTGATTTTAAAATTCTGAAGTTGTATTTTATGAGCAACTATTTAAACACAACAGATCTGGAGGAGCTTTCAGAATGATATATCTTTGACAAGTTTATACTGGTGCTGAGCTTCACTGCTGGCACATTTGACGAATGACATTGCAATAGTCCTAGTTTGAGTTAACAGATCTTTGTCACTTCATGAATGCAGTGGACAAAAATCAAAGACAGATGAAGGCAGTAAAATAGTAAAAACAAAAATTGGGATAAAGGATAAAAAGAAAAAGAAAAAAAGAGGAAAAAAGGATGTCAATAAAAGAATATTCATGTTACTAATTTTTTTAATACATAACCATGTTTTTCACAATAAGATTTAAATGAAAAAAAGACATGTCAAACACCAACATGGCAGGGTTTATGGATATGTTATATCTTATAATTAAAAATATCTATTTTGCATATAGGCCACTAAATTAAAACACGTGAATCACATTTTAATATTATGTATTACATGCAGTCTACCCATACCAATTTATATACTCAAATTTTAGTCTTTCACTTTTCAACCTTTCAGTGAAAATAATGGTACTTCCAAAGCAACTGAAAAACAATTTCAACAGCTTTGGCAAATACAGCAGTGAGTGATCCATGAAGGCATTAAATGTTTATATTAAGCATATGCTTAAGTATAAGCATAATTAATGCTTTAGTTTCTATTAAATTTCATTCCAGTGGGAAAAAAATAAAAAGGTAATCATGAATCAGAATTTTGAAACAGCATAAAAACCTAAGACCAGGAGAAAGATGGTGGAGGAAGAAAACTGAAAGATTAGGCTTGTATTTAAAATAAGTGCACTTGTTAAAAAGAAAGAAAGAAAAAAACCACAGTAGAGGACTAGTAAAGTTTCAGAAAGGTAATTTTTAAACTTCCTAATCGAAAATTACTTTTCAGTGGTAACTACATAAGAATGAAGTAAAATGTAAGGGGATGACACATAAATGAAATAAAACAAAGATGAGCCTGTACCTTTGTTCTAGTTGTTTCATAGTTGCATTAATTTGATTTGTCTTATCCTCTAGTCGACCAATTATTTCATTCTTTTCTTTCGTAGCATCTTCAGAAACCTGTGTTACAAAAAAAGTAAAACCGAAGCAGATATGTATTACACCATTACCTCGTGGTCACTTTTTTCTTGAGTATCTGAAGGGAAAAATGTCAAAACGGCTTCAGATTTTGATTCTTTTTAAGCATTTCCATCTAAAAAAATGTAGTTGACAGTACCTAAAATTTTCTGCCTAGCAAACATGGTTTTGTAGTTTGCACACGTAGATGCTATTTAATAAACATTTCATTTTGGTTTCCTTTCTTAGTTAATCATTTTACAAGTCAACTTAAATCCACCGATCTTTTTAAGTAGCCCACTAGAACATTACCAATAGAGAACGAAGACGCTCAGTCCTGAAAATCAGTACGGTTCTCCAGCTCTAATCGAACTACCACATGCACCTAAAAATCTTTTACCAATTTTGCTAACACTTTTCACAATTTGGACTGCTTGCAGAGCTGTACAACCACAGCTTGGAGATCCAAATAAAAGGCAGAGCATTACTCTTGCTAAACAGATGAACACTCCAATTGGCCCCTAAACGGCAGAGATGGGGAACAATTAAACTAGTTCCCGCGGTCCAGTAATTGAGTCTGAATGCCATTAAGCAAAATCTACTTCTGGGGACTGTGAGTAATGCTGAGCTCTAGAGAGGAAACAAAACCCTTTAGATCCAAACATACTGAAGAACATTCAAGTCTTGTTTTAATTCACATAAAACGACTTCACGGCATTCTTGTTCTGGGTTTGATAATTTATTTTTCATATTTTGTATTACTGGTAATTTATATTTTTGATAATTTATAAACATAAATTTGATTTATGGAAAAGTCGCTTCACCAGCTTAACAGCACATTGTTCCTTTACCTGCAGCTTTTGGTACATTTCCATGTTAATTGCTTTAACTTCATCAAGCTGCTGTCGGAGGCCTATGAGGGTATCCTGCTTCTCATGGATGTCTTTCTCCAGCAACTTCATGGCCAGTTCTATCTCATGTTTCATACTAACTTGAACCACTAGCTCATTCTCCATATCCTACAAAACACAAACACAACACAGGACGCTTAAATAATTATGCAACATTTTACTTCCCTTTGGAAAAAGCCAAAAGCTACTTCTAACGGAGCTGCAGCCCCACCTATTTCACCATGTCAGAAATCCTGTGCCTCTTGAACTTTGCAAATTATTGACTACAGAAACAGCACACTCTCAGCTACTTTGTGACCAATGGTTTTTTAAACTTCGGCAGAAGACAGCTCACACTGTAACAAATTACCCTATCAGCGCTGCACAGAGCTACCTATTCACTATAAAAGTAAGTAATGCATTTCTGATTTTATAAGGAAGATTTAGCATACGTGCAGTGCATACAGCATTGCTAACAACTTATCTAAAAATTTCTCAAAGATGATGTATTTTTTCTACTATGGTTTAGCAACATTACAGAAATACTGATGTATTGATCGCTCCATTATAAAAGTCTTTTTGCTACAGGCAGCTGGAGAAAAGGCAATTACAATCAATGAAAGGTAGTATCTAAGCTCACCAGAAGCAAATCTAGGAAATATTTATAAACTGACTCTTCTAAAAAAGATTAAGCTTGAGAAGTGCTGTGTAATCCTAGGAAGGAACCCTTACTTGTCGAAGTTGTGATTCTTCTCGAAGCTGTCTACGTGCTTCGTTGTACATTTCATCCAAACCCTGCCTGGAGTGTTTGTATGTCTGAAGTTCTGCTTCAACATCCACTTTAGTTGCCTACAAAGATACAGAGAATCTTTCTTCATAGCATAGATTTAACACTTGGGCAGGGGGAGGGGGAAAGAGAAAGCTTAAAAACCTATTCTCCACAGTACAAACACAGAAGGAGCTGTTACTGATATGTGGTCATCAGTTTTATATTGATAATTGAGTAAATCCAGTAAAATAAGCAGCTGCATTGCAGTACAGTCCTTCAGTACATCACTAACACACAACTGCTTCAGTATTGAGCAATTCAAACACCTGCTTAACCTGCGCTTTTACCAATTATCCTGTAAAAACACGTACAAGAAATTACTTAAAGCACTAAAAATCACAGCTCAAAAAAAAATTTCAGCAATTGCACGCACAGTTACATCAAACGACACTCCATGTAATGAGACAAGTCAAGACGGACAGTTTGCCAACTCAAACACCCACTATTTTGACAAGATTTTCAGATAATATTGTCTTAAATGCTCTCAGATATAGCTTACAGACTAAACAAAAAGAGGGGAAGAAAAATAGAAAGAATACAAGGTAAAATGCTACATAATTTGCATACGGTTATAAAACAACCTAGCATCCTACAGTTTTGACATATTTATCCCATTATAAAGCTTCCCAGATTTAAAAGGTCCTTTCTCGTCTAAAACTTGGTTTAGATTTGGTCCAGCTCCTGTTTAAGTTGCACTGTAAGAACATTTGAACGACAAAGAACACGACATTGCTACATGAAATATGTAAAACTAACATACCTCTAGATGATGCTGTGTTTTCATTAAAATAAGTGTATTTTCACTCCTTAATTGATGGTTTTCTTCCTGAAGTTTAATTATATTGTTTTTGGCTATTGCTAACTGAAAAATAAATAAAAAGAAAAAGGAGGTGACTACTTTTGTGAGTGGAAATAAAGAAAAAAAATATTCTGATGAATGCAAGACCAAGACATTCTCTGGTCTACTCTTGCAGTCTACCAAACGGAGGTTTATTTGTTTTTAAAGAAAACATAAAGCTCCTGGTTCAGTAATGACTCACTTTCATTATTCAACAACATGCACATTCAAGATACTTCATTATTTCATGTCTGGACAGTTGGGCTACAGGCTTGCAAAGGAACTAGAATATTCCAAGAATTAACTAGTGAAAAATGTTTTCCCTCTATCTGGATACATGAATGAGCTAGCTAGGCCTTCATCAGCTGAATTCAGATATTTCAATTTTCCACTTCACTACCAATTTCTCAAGCAGCTCAGGTTAAAAAAAAATAAATTGTGCTCTCTCTTACAGAACTGAAAATACTGGAATCTAGTCAAGCATCTAAGATAACCAGAAATATAAGATATAAATGCAAAACCAGAGCTAGACAAGTCTAAAAACTGTATACAAGCGTATCGTAAGTAAATAAAAAAATCTTCTGGTTGAAGCTGAGAGCGGTAACAGAAATTGCCTGGTGAACTACTTTCTCTCTCTTTGTAGCAACTGGTGTCATCCATTGTGGACTAGTCATCTGCACAAAATCAGGCTGGCAGCTGGCATTAAAGCAAAGCTTCTCTTCTTGCCCAAAGTGGGAAACTGCAATGTTCTACGGATTTAATTTACTGAGGCAAGTTGTCTTCAAATCCCTGCAGCTACCACACCTTTTCTTCAACGCAAAATAAAGGCATCTGAACGTATCATACAGAACTTAGGTAGATTAGAAGAATTTAAGTATATTTTAAAAAGAGAGTAAATAATATCTATTATTTCCCACTAAAAGAAAATAATACCTCTTCAATCAGTTTGGTGTTTGACTTCTCTAGTGAATCGACTCTTGCATGTAGACTGCTAACTGTGCTACTGAAAGAGAAAATGAAAAAATATCATTCAAAATGATATCAAAACTCACCCAGCCAAGCTCAAAAGCTTTAACGTGAGGTACAATGATTAATGGTTAAATGCTAAGAGAACTGCACCCATTATCTGAGGTTTTCCTAAGCAGAAGAAAATTAGTCTCCTTTACATACTTCTTTCCAACTCCCAATGTTATTCCCGTCACTTAAACTCCTAGTTGGGTGTGACTTTACATCTATTCTCTTTTTCCTTTATCCTCACAACTATACTGTATCCAAATCTGTACTGAGTTCCCTTAACAGACCACAATTTTCTTGGGGTTTTTTCTCCCCCATACAATCAAACCATTCTCCAGATTCTACTCCTTCAAAATCCATTTCTTTTATAATAGCATTTGTTTCTCTATCTTTTTCAAAATTTATACTCAGGCTACCACTTTCATGATGATTCTTGACTTTATTTCTAAGTCTCATCAGAATTTTATTCTCTTTTATTACTCTGTGGTTTTTTATTCTATCAAATTATATCCAGGTCTTCTCCAGTACCCGACTACCTATTTCTGCTGCAAGCACTGTTCTTTTTTAAGCTGCACTTCACACATAGAAAAAAAACCCAAAACTATTCTGTAACACTATTTACTTTTCCAGGTATTTCTACTGTGGTGTCCTCAGAAGTTACCAGTTCATTAAGAATGGCAAGATAGAGGAGATTAATACGTTTTAGGATGTGTGGATAGGAACAGCTGACCTGAAATAAAATGGGAGAGTTGTTGAACCACTGATCTGCAAGTAATTCCATGCATAACCCAATGTACAAGAACGCACTCAATAACAGGGGCTCACCTGAATCACGACAGCGACCATCATGCAAGCATCACTAGTCTTAATTGTGACAGTTCCTTTCTCCTCCATAACTTACTTCCATTTTGCTCACATTTGATGCACGGATTATTCTGCCGTGCTAAAGGTCTCTGCTCAGTGACTGACACCATTCCAGATCAGAATACCTCTACCCTAACAACAGCCATACAGTAACTAACTGACCAAGATTACCAGCACTAAAAATGAAAAAAAACACAACTACATTTCAAAAAGGGACCACAAAGATCAGCTACAGATTCTACACAAGTTCTTTGTGGGTTTGGTTTTGTGGCTTGTTCTGTTTTCCTTTTGTCGCTCCTCGCGCTGTTTAATTTTGTACAATACTCCTCAGAGAATTACACTCACTGTTCCTCTATCTGTACAGTAACGAACACGGTGATGGACTACATTTGCTCCATCCAGCAAAGTAAGGGGGAAACGCTGCTTTCCTGAAAAGTGTTTCTGCAGGAACCAAAACCTACAGCATGTAAGTAGTTTCCAGCAAGTAATAAACGTACTCCATTTTGGTCCTAAGCATTAAAGCTGAAAACTGAAATACGAAAGGCAGAGAAACAAAAACATGTGGCTTCACCTAGAACACTCAGTAACACTTTCTGAAAACTGTTAAACAGAACGCAGTGAAAATCCAGATCAAGCTTTTCATTCCCGTGAAGTTATGAAGCGTGAGGACCTTGATCAGTCTTGGTCTGCTGGTTTTCATTTCTTCAAAGAATAAAGGTTCTGTCAAAAGCACGAAACCTGAGACTTCCTGAGTCTCTCCATAAGAGCATATCCTTTCCACCTTCACGATACCCTCAGTCTAAACATGAAGAATTTGCACTCCTTTCTCTGAAGTTCCCTCTCAAAGCCATAGTACAAAAGGAATCAGTGGTGTTTTATCTGTAAGCCTGGCCTGACATGCATACTTCAAAATAATACTTACTTTAGTTGCCTGTTTAGTTCTTCAACGTAATTCTTTTGGTCCAAAATTGCAGCAATCTGCACATTTCTAAAGCAAGCACATAATAAAATCAGCTGTAACAAAACGATGTCGGGAAGCACGTGCCAAAACCACATGTAACTGTCATCTTAATTGTGGATTTTCAAAGAAAGGAAGCAACTCCATCTCACAGTCATGAAGTCAATAACTTACATGTGACCTCAGGGAGAGACAAAAACCAGCAATGCTTTAACTGCACACAATTTCTCTACATGAAGCATAAGAACACACACAGTCTCCAAAAAAAACCCCCAAAGTCTGTTTATTTACTCTGCTGTAACTGGTTCTCTGAAACACTGACTAAATCCCAAACTGAAGGCTTAAAGGTTAGCAGGTTCCTTTTCACTGCCACCTTGCAATCCTCCAACACTGCGCATCAGAAAAAGGAAGCAGGTGACGTCGCTGAGGCTTGCTTTGGAATGCAAATACTCTTCCAGCTAACTAGTAATGCAGAAGAATGGAGCATGACATTTTTCTCAAGACAGGGATATCGGAAGACTATCCTTACGGAACTTGACTTATTTCTACAGAGAACCAGTCTAGAAATCATTTGTTAACATGCAAAATACGATGTATTTGGCGAGAACACACCTTTCCTTACCACCAATGTCATCGTCACTCTTTAAATACATGGAGAAATCGATCACTCCAACCTAGGGGAAAACAAATGTACAGAGTTTCATATTGTACAAATAATTCCTGTTTATATTCACAGTGCTGCATCTCATCACCATCATCATGACTGGGCTTTGCGAACAAGATATGGGAAGGGCTCTACCCACACTTGCTACAAGCACGCTGACGGCTAAGAAGTCCGATGTGGGATATTGCATCTACGCAATTACTAAAGCCTCAGTTACAGCAGCTTTTTAAAGACTGGCCCAGTTTCAGCTAGGAGCTCAAAAAAAATGAACTGTAACTTTTTAAACAAGAGGTTATTAAAGTGTAGCCTCACATATTTGTTAAGAATTGTGTTGCCATTGAACAAAATTAACAATGTGCTACATTCTAAATCCCCAAAAGATGACTTCTTACCTCTCACTGAGACTAAAGATGTTCTTTTGGGGAATTATCAGATACTGCTCAACTCTATCACCGACCAGTCAGACATCTTCTCCATAGTGTTTCCTGTGATTTCCTCTCCCCCAAACTCATGTTTCCTCCATGTTTAGTTTTTCAATACTCCTTTGCTGAACAATACCACCTCTCCACACCTGCTGATTCTCAGGTGTGCCAGCTCAGCTGCATTCATTTTTTAAACCTTGCTAAATCTGAATCTAATTAAATTGCAATTGAATAGAAAATAAATTAATCACATATACTACAAACAACATTACCACAAGTTCTGCTTCCAGGTCTATTCATGAACTTCTAGAAAAGTATTTAACCATGTTTGCCCTACCAAATGAATACCAACATTTACTTCCATTTTACCACAGAACACCAATATACTTCCTGTTTGGTGTCTAGCAGCCTCTTCACAGAAGTATTTCAATTTCTCTGATTACTGCTTCCTCCTTGAGCTCTTGAGTACGAGTAACTTGCTAAGTTTAACATTTCCTTGGTTTATACAATGCTCTCCTCCCAGTTTCCTATGATGGTCTTCTGTTTGTTGTTTTTATACCTTTTCTAAAAAGTCCCTTCTCCAAAAGCTTATTAAAGCAAAATACTGGTTCTATGAAAAAGTAAAACATTATCTCTTTGTTTTAATTCTCCATGTGTGCCTACACACATTTCACCACTGAACAGCATTCTTCTAACATACTAAAACGATGCTCCTAGGTGTGACTTCCATCATCCTTTGGGAGTTTCTCTTTCTGCTCAATACAACTTGCTGCTCCTGGCTTCTCCGAGAAGGTGCCTTATTTATGCTACACAAACAGGCCTATTCTAGAATCTCATCTAGACAGCCACAACTACCTTCTGAAATCAAGCATCATCTCTCCTCACACAGCCAAGTCACTAAGTGACCCAGATAACAAAGGTGTAGCTAGCAACAGATTTTGTGATTAATAACACACAAGTGTAATTCTCAATACTGAGAATTTTTCCACAAAGAAGCTGGAAAAATAAACAATCAGGACTGAACACAGCCTACACTGATTTACAAATACTCATGTATCTGCCTTTAAAAAGAGCCTGCCAAGGTTTTCTTGGAAAAGATCAGAGTTCAAAGTCAAAGTACACAGCAAAGGAGCTAAGTCTTGTTTTGCAGACTGAAAGCAGTTACCCTCTTATAATGTCTTTCATTACACTATGCAAAGCATGTTATTTTTTTTCAGGTCCTTGAATATTACATTCCAGAACAATAAATGAGATAAACTGATCACAAAACAAAGGAAAAGGGTGAGTTATACAATTTTGATAGAAACAACTCTGCAATGCTATTATTGAATCCACTTGATGAAGAAACATAAAACTTTATCCGTGCACTCTGACAATTACCGCATCTGAAGGTCCAACCCAACTGATCCTGAGGTAAGGGCAAGAGCCCGCACTGATCTAGGGGCTGGATCACACCCTAGGTCTGTAGTAAGACTTCTAACAAGTCACAACTCCACAGTAACAAAATTCACTGTACCCAAAAATGGACTGCATGGGCATTACTTTACCTGTATTGACTTACTTGTGAATCTAGGTCCTCTCCCTTCACACACAGGTTAGCATCTATCACATTTAACCCAACTAACAGCCCAACAATAACCGCTCCTTCTTCCTCCATCATTAGTGCATGATACTCATAAAATTCACTGTTAAAGAAGAAAATTGCATCTTATTGGTATATTCAGTATCTTTATATCCAATAAATTAATAACACGTAACATTAGTAATATGTGACACCTATTTTAGCCTTATTCCAACACCTCTAAAGATGAGCTGAATCTGTCCATATTTTCACCTCATAAATATTTTAAGAACGAAAGCGCATGGTTTGTCTCAGGCTATTAAAAAGAAAGATACTACCTTTGGCTCCAGGAATCTGAGCCATAAGCTGCTAGAGGGCTGGGAAATCTGCAGGGCAAGACTTATTTTGCATTTAAAAACAAAAAGAAACCCACAATCCAACAAAAGGCTTTTCCCTTTACAGAGGTTTCTGGTCTGGATTCTGTGGGGCAGAATGCAGCAGGAGCCCTGCCCCATCACCCTCACCTACAAAACAGCAGCTGGGCACAGCGCAGATTGCCCAACGAAACATCCCTTTGCCCCTCAGCCAGCCCTCAATCCCGACACGGCAGCAGTGTCTGGTCCCTCTGCCTTCAGAAGCAGAAGAAATTAGCCCACAGGCCAGAAGCCACACCTTGCTAGACCAAGGACGCATTAAAAAATAACAGAAAATTACATGGGTTTTTTCAAGAGACTAAACCTCTAAAAATAAGTTATAAACAAAATCTGATTAACTGTTTACCTGAGAAGATCCCTCTGAATAATCAGACATCGAAGGTAGTCAGCCATTTTCTTCTGCATTAGCGCTAACCGTAACCAGGCCCGAGCACGGCCCAGCGGTGTTCTGAAAAAAAGGGCATGAAGACAAACAGTCTCAAATCAACTTTCAATTTACCTATTAACACACTTAAACATGTTATCAGTCTACTGGTAGAGCAATTGGTATTTCTGGAAGTGTATTTTAGACTATTAGTTAAGCAATGCAGTCTGAGAAGCCACGGTGTCCAGGCTTTGACTGCAAGCTTTGGGATAGTATCAGAAAAATGTTCATGAACTCAACTGGGCTTGGGAGCAGATCCTGGAAGGAACAGGAACAGAGAAAGTACAGAAGCCTGACAGTGAAATTCACTGTTTTGCTCAGAGAATGAAAACGTGCAACTTTCTACACACTGTTTTATTTCAATGTGCTTTGTTCTCACACAGTACCTGGCCAGCAGCACAGAATTTAAGAGTGGTGCTGTTTTCCTGTAAGTACCTCCCCCTTAGCCTGATGGTGCCCACAAAAATAATCTGGCAAGTCCTGTTTCTAGCTCACATAGAAGGTCTGCAACAGCTCAGACTCCTTTCTGCAACTTGCTTATCAAGTCTTCAGAGGAACTGTGAGAGAAGTAGCCAAATGTCCATTACAGCATCACAACTCATCACGCAAGCTTGCCTTCCCAATCCTGTTCTCTGGGTCTACCCAATGCATGCTGAATTCGAGCTTTAAACCCTAACCGGCTTTACAAATGTGGTGGACACAAGACTAATAGTAATTTATAGACCTATGTACTTTAAATTAGGTCTAAAGCTAAAAATTATAGACTTATGCTGCTGTACACCAATCACAATGCGACCAGACCCTTTTGGAATTTCATGTACGGCCAGTTCTAATGATCAATACAAAAGCAGAGTGCACAGGAATGGGAGGAAATAGTAGTTCACAGCATAAATTCAGATTTGAGAACGAACCTACACATAAGAATTTGAAAAGCTGCCTAATACTTTCCTATTCAGTATGTTACCTTTTTTTTATACTGCCTTTCCTGACTAGATTCATGTCTGTCACAGTTCTAGGCTGCAGCCTGTTCGATACACAACCTGTTCCTCCTTGCACCATTTCTGCCCACCATTCAGAAAGCTCTTCTCCCAGGACCATCCGAAAAGAGCATAAAAATACTACATTTTAGCTGTTCTGTTCTGTGTAAAATGTGAAAAGCTAACAAGATTCATCTGTGGTCTCCCCCAATCTCATGCGCTAGCTGTTAAAAGGCTTGATTAATGCCAAATGCAATCACAAGACATCTGCAGATTTTTCAATTAACTCCTTAATTTTCTTTCTGTATTTTACCAATACTACTTACTTAAGGCCAGGCAAATCTCTGACACTTGCTGCTATTTCCTCAGCTTCTGGATACAATTTCTCCACAAGTTCCAGAGGACCCCAGATGGTTTTATTGTAACTTAGAAAGGATTTTCTTACTAGGAAAAGAAAAATTAAGTAACTGAATTAAATTACTGGAGTAGCTTCCTTCAAAATAGCTGGTGTGACAAAAGCGTTAACCACTGAGCTTAGGATTCCAGCTATCTGGTAACTTTGCTAAGTTCACCAAAGCATCCAAAGCCATCTTCCAAATTATTTTGCTGTGAACATAAAACCTCTGTGCCTGAACAAAATAATATGAAAAGGATAACTAGGTAAAGATATAAGCTACATAGACGCATGAAGTTGTGGTAATCCCTGAGCCACTTACAAGAAATAGTATACAACAGAAAAAGCTGGTAGATGTGGAAATATTCATTACAAAAGGTGTCAATTTACATATGTTTTTACTTCTTAATACACCACACTCTCATTTTATCTCATTCAAGAAAGAAAGGCAGAAAAATGGCATGTTTGAGATGAGAAATATGCAGCGAGAGCAATCACCACACCTTTAAGGCCATGCTTCAGGCAGTGCTCCATGACAACAAAGAACTGCTGCAAAGGTGGGTAGTCAGAATCCAGAGTGCGGCCAAAGCTCAAAGCTGATTCAATAAGTCCTTTGATGCTCAGTTTAGCCATGTTCAGTAAATTTGCTCTTTCTACAGCTGTAGGGTCCTTCACAGCTAATGCAATGGGAAAAAAAGCAAACAAACAAATTATGGTTCAAGTTTTAGTGGAGATCCAGAATAATAACACGCTTCCTGGCAAACTTGCTCAAAGAAAAAACTTGCCTTAATCTAGATAAACTCAAAGGAATAATTTAACAAATGCTATGAGCCACCACGGTACAGAAAAGCATCCAATCTGACAAACACCCTTATGGATCTTACAAAATAGGTGTTTTGTAAGGTGAAGTTTTAATAGGTGAATGAAAAAACAAGGCTGGAAATGTCAATTCTCAGGTAGTGTTGCCTCAGTACATCTTGGAAGCAGTCTCTAAGTGCGAATTCACAGAGGCATCAACGCTGCACTTCAGAGCTCTGCTGTGTAACAGCAGCCAGTGCCCTCATCACGAGATCAAAGCTGCACTCCTGCTAAGGGAAGGAAGTATCTGCTTGGTGTATTACGGTCTACCTTCAGAAGCTGACACCATATTTGTTATATATAATGACCTTCCACTGTAGTCTTAATTTCACACACTTTCCTTCTTAGGTCGTATGTAGTCTCAGCCAGCAAACCAGGAGCAGTTTCCCTAAAATACTGTATATTACATGCTGAAATTTCAGTTTTCCAGGTAGATACAAAATATCTTCTGCACAGGAAGTTAGTTAAGAACTAAAGGTTTTGCTTTAACTTAAAAATGTTTTGGGTAACCTTTACAAAACGTACGCTACAAAAATACATTTGGGGATGAAATCTAGTCAATAAAAACCTCATTGCTTCTTAAAATCATCTTAATCTGTCAGAATGGACCAAATTCCTCTTCTTAGAGCTCCTGCTGCTGAAACTAGAGCATTTGGGAGATTCTTGGTTTATTTTCATTTGTAATTAAGCAGTTCAAACATTCAGGCCATCCTCTATTTTGCCAAATTGAAACAGACATGAAACAACCCTCTGTTTATTCACCATGATCAAAGTAACTTTGAAAAAAGAAAAAAAAAAAGTTGATGATTAACTGTTTTCTGCTATTTGAGATTAAATCTAACAAATGAAGTAAAAAACAAATTAAGAACATGGATCATTTTTTTTTTAAGACAGTGAGATACGAATAGCAAAATATCTGTACAGATTTGGATCTCAGAAAAAACACGAGCCCCTTTCTCTGCAAATCTGAGTATTGGCATCCAACCTTACCTCTTTGCACATCAGAAAGCACAAAGAACTGCATGCATTAAAACCAAAACAACCCAAATCACTGTGCCAGATGGACGCTTTCTCAATTGCTCAAATAGCAATGAAATTACTTGTCTCCTTTCTTGTACATCCCAATTTTAGGCACTTAGGTATCTGAAACTTAGAAAAGCACTGAAATATGTTAGAAGACACGGCAGACAGTTAGTGACAGTCCTCTGGCAAAGAAATTTACCCAGTTAGCAGTCAGGGCTCCTTAGTTTGTCTCTTGACTTGCTCAGCTGCCAGGGACTGACCCAACCCTACCAGGAGCAGCAGCCGTGCCCCTGTCTGGAACAGAAGGAGCCTTGCAGCAATGGAAGGGTTCCTCAATACGATCAATACCGACATACAAAATACAAGTGTTGCTGTAGGAAAAGCCTCTTTCAATTCATACTGCAGGGGGACAGCCCTCCCTCACCCCATATTCGGTCTATTTCCCCAAAGGCATCTCGCAAATTCCTTTTCCAGGTGACCTCATTCTCCCACGGGCAGACTTCGACACCTGCAGCTCTCTCGCCTGGTCGGCCTCTTCCTGGGGCAGAAACGCATTTTAGCTCTGTTTTAAAGCAGAGGCTACCTGTCTATGGCTATCCTTCTTCACCTGCTGCTTTAAAACACCAAAACCAAGATTCAGAATTCCACGCTGGCGTTTCTCACTGGAAAACACAACCAGCTTTCCACCAGCTGCTGCTTAGGTCGGTGTGGGGCGGAGGAAAACCCGGGTGTGACCAGCGAGGCTCGGCCCAGGAGAACAATACCCCTCTCCCAGCCCGGATCAGAGGCCAAACCCTCACTGCAAGCAGTATTTGTTCAAAGAAAAATAAGAAAAAAAAACAACCAACAAGCTGCAGACTAGAGGAGGTGGCCCTGTGGCACCCTCAGGCAGCAGAACACAGACA
>NW_009719286.1:88046-114231 GCF_000703405.1 Apaloderma vittatum | reverse complement strand
TCGCTGAGAGCCTGTAGTCCGCACCTCACATGGAGAACCCCGTTTGCGGGGCTAGGGAAAGCCCATAGTATTATCACCTGCCGTTCTTTGTGCTGTACTCTGTGGAGAAAAGCTGGAGTTTGGAGAAGGAGCTCCTGGCAGGGACACAGACTCATAGACAGAAATTTGAGTAGAGCGTGTGCTTCTGCGTAGCTGGCGTTGTGCAGGGCAGCTGCATCACACGAGAGGTTTGCAGTCCTTATGCCCCTTCTCTGCTGCGGCTTCCCTCCTCGGTTTGTGCTGCCTTCCTCTGTTCCCCTGCGTTAGCATTTAGGCTTTTGGGTTTTCACTTAGTCCCATCCATCTATCTTCAGGCAGTTTCAGTTTAGTTTATTTGCTTTGCACGGTAACTGTTGTGCAAAACCTGTATTTTTACAGCGCCTTGCTTTTAAGGGTGGCGCATCCTATGAGTGAGGCAGGACTCGACCTGTGCAGAATTGTGGACGAGAGTCTTTAATTCAGATACCTGGCTTGTTCCTCACTCATATTTAGGCAGATCTTACAAACAAGTGGCCTGGTTTATTACAAAGTCTTGAGTCGTTCCCCGCAGTTGTATCATTTAATAAAAAAATCAGTAGAGGGTAATTCTGCACTTAATAGTCCCATTTGACTTGCATTTTTTTGGCCATTGAAGTGACTGCAGCCAAGACTGCCAGATTCCCCCAGCACATCTGTGCATGCTCCTTCCCATCTCACCCGACAGGGATGTGACCTGCTGAAGATATTTTCACTTCCTAGCAGCAAATTGCTCCCAGCTCTCCCCGTAGACTTCTTCCAGTGGCATCTGGTTTCTGGCATGCAGTGTATATGATCAGATGTTTTTGAATTAAGTTAGTTTTTTACTTTTTTTTTTTATTTCAAACAGGTTTCCCCTTACACATCTCAGGATTTGATCTTAAATCAATTATAAATGTATCAGAAAAATAGTGTTAATACTTTATATTCTTGCACTCTAAACATTCTTATGTTCTAATAATCTAATGTATATTTTTACTACTGAAAATTATTTTTGTATTAAAAATAAAATACTAAATTCACTGTTATCCACTCACAATTCTTTTCAACAGTCGGACGCAAAACGAAGGTCATCCAAAATGGTTCGTTCTGGGTGTTGGACAAGTCATAAAAGGGTTAGATATTGCTATGATGAATATGTGCCCTGGAGAAAAACGGAAAGTGATCATTCCTCCATCACTAGCATATGGACAGCAAGGATATGGTAAAGAAGAAGTTTTAATACTAAACTCTGTCTTTCCTCTGTTTTTCCCATTCAAACATACAGTGTTGTAAATAACTGTAACGAGTGGTTCTCCGTTATTTTTGGAGGCACTGATGCAGGCGATGCCTGCAGCTGTGCAGCCTAATCCTGCTCATTCCTGTGCAGCTTAGGGGTCCTCATCATAGACCCACACCCGGGCCCTGCAGTTTGCATTATAGATCAGTACATGGCACCCGATATGTTTTTCAAAGTATTACCATAATACAAAAAAATTGACAGCAAAAGGAAGATCTTCATGGTTCGTATCAGCAGTTTTTGTCTTAATCTATTAGACTCTATTCATATTCAGTTCCTGTTATTTGACTCCTACCTGCTCAGCCTTTTAATGAAATTCTGTGTCTTCTGAGCAAAATGGAATGTAATCCAGCGCGTGCCACAGAATTAACCTAAGTAGAAATAATTTGTTTAAAATACTGCTTACATTCCAGATAGTTAAGGGACGATATCATCACATTACATAATAATTGCAACATTACAGCATGAAATCTGATTTGATTTTATGATGCCTAAATGTGCAGCCTACTTTAAAAAAGTAGTTGCAGTCAGAGTTTTATGCAGTGTTTCAGCACTCTTAACTGTAGAAAACTTAAATTCAGCTCTGACTTGGGTGTAGTAGTTTCTGAGAAGAGGTAGGTCATACTCTATAAAAAACACACATAAATAAACATATGTTCTTTAACTCTTAACTGTTCGTTCTAGGTAGCACTTCAAGAAAGTACTGTTTTCCTCACCATACCTGTCCTCTGTCTCAGCGTACTCGCATGCTGGGGAAGATGCCTGCTTAAATCTTGAATTAGAAAAGATGCATGTGGCTTTCTAAATCTTTACGTATCTTTCCTTTGTTGGTATGTATATTTGTAAACTACTGGCACTGAACTTGACATAAGTAGTCTATAACCAATAGTTTAAACTCGGATATATTTCAAACTTGTAAATTTTTTAAGCTTGTAGGATTACTTTTTTTTAAACTCTGAAACCTGTCATTTTTACTATGAATATTTTAGATGAGTAGCATGAGTAATGGTTTTGTTTACCTTGTGTTTATAAACAAGTAGATTCATTTTTTGTTCAGTTTATGAAGGATGAGCACAAGCTCAAAATTCTGTCAAAATACCGAGGTCACACTGTCATGCTCACTGGCTTTGTCTGTGGATAGAAGCAACTTGCATGTTTATGTTTTAATTATTCACTGCATGGTTTCTTGATGCTTTTTTGGCTTTACTTTTAGACTTCATTAGTTCGTTGTTATTTCTCTTCAGTTCACCTTTTCTCTGCCAGATGCTTGATACAATAACCTGTGTTTATAGGCAGTGGTGTTTTTACACTGGATATCGGAAAATGCTTTGACAAAGGAGTAATGAAATAAAAAAATCTTCAGGGACCAGAGAGAATATTCCAGTAGTTGGTTTGGATTGTTTGGGGTTTTCTTGTGTGTGAATCAAATGACTTACATTCTATTGCTTCTTTGTAACGAGCTGTATGTTTTGAACACTGTTTTCCATAAAGTCCTTTAACCATAAGTATAATTCACAGGAGGTTGGTAAAAGCTGATACTGCCTTCTTGTTTCTTCAGACAGAAAAAAAAATACATGAGCATTGGTTCTTTACTGTAATCTTTTAAATCAAATTGCAGATATTTAATGAAGGCATCAGTCTCTCAATAAGCCCCATCATATGACAGTATGTGAAAGTGAGAACTTCAGAAATATTGTTTTTCATGGTAACACAAAACCTGCTCTTATTTTTAAAAGTACTTGAATTAATATGAGCCAATATGATTTTGTTTCAGGGAAGTATATTATTTGTGAATCTCTCAAAATCTAACACCATCTGAACAAGCTTCTGGTCTAACTGTACAATATTTAAATTCAGAGCTTAATCTGAATATTAACACAATCTTTTTTAATAAGAAAATAAGACACTTTACACGGGAGTTTATCGTATGTATGATCTCTGACCATAGTGTCTGATTTCTTAAATACTTTTTTCTTTTGTTCATAGCACAGGGCAAGATCCCACCCAATGCCACACTGATCTTTGAGATTGAACTTTATGCAGTAAATAAGGGACCTCGCAGTGTTGAAGCATTTAATCAAATTGACAAGGACAATGACAAGAAACTCTCTGAGCTTGAGGTAATATGCTGTAACTACTTTGGAATAAATAATTTATAAAACTATAGGTATAGTTGCATCAGTGTTATCTTTCTGTTGCAGTTCATCATGTAAAGCCTTTGTGTGCTTACACACACTACGCCATGCAACATTGAAATTTGCTGTGATTAATGCATTAATATGTCTCAGACTTACTGGGAAACAAACTTTGGACATGTCTGCACTGGAGTCACAGTAATTTACATGTAGATGGCAAGTGTCCTTGAAGCTAGCTTTTGAGTGCTGCCAGAAAAGCCACAATATTTGGATTTTTTTTTCTTTTCTTCTAGATAAGCCAGTATTTGAAAGAAGAATTTGCAAGAGATGGCAAAAAACGTCATCCCTCTGCCCATGATGAAATCTTAACTGATATATTTAAGAAGAACGACCATGATGGAGATGGTTTCATATCAGCAAAGGAGTACAATGTCTACCAGCATGATGAACTTTGAGTACTTAAAAAAAATCTTTGCCTGTTTTCTGGACACTGAATTTTAAATAATAATACTTTGTCACATAATTTTTTGTGTTT
Organism: Apaloderma vittatum; assembly: GCF_000703405.1. NCBI lineage: Eukaryota > Metazoa > Chordata > Aves > Trogoniformes > Trogonidae > Apaloderma > Apaloderma vittatum. Next base: position 110,228 of record NW_009719286.1, on the reverse strand, counting down.
TTTTTATAGTGGCATCTTTTTATATCTCTTAAGGTGACTGTAAAAATCTTATTTTTAACATTCAGCTACTGAAATGTTTCAAGATATTTCAAAAGAAAAGAAATAAAATTGGAAAACACCGTGATCTATTATTAGCGGTTCCTGTGTCAAGTCCTAATCTGCAGCATTGTTCAGTAGTCTTTCTCGCTGTTTAAAATACTGCTGAAAAGTTACTTCTGTACTATCAAGCTCACAAAAACGGTTCCAGTACCTGTTGACATTGTTAGAACAAAATTGATGAATACTTATCAGTCCCCTGTAAAATGAAAGCGGAAAAGAGAAACTCAGCAAAGTAACTGTTAAACGGTTATCCATAAAATCATTCTAAAAGATACAAAAACAGTCTTCACTTCTTTTCCTAGTTTAAAATACCAGTGCGAGAGCTTCAACAGGATACTAACCCAGCACGCCCAGTGTGTTGGACACAGTTCCATAGTGCCCTCTGGTGTTTATATTCTCAACAATGCAGGCTTAATTTCCCGTGGTTTGAGATCTACCAGTTAAAGACCTTCACCCCTGAAGTCTTGTTGGAAGGTTGTAGTTCTTTATCTTTGTAAGCTTCCAAAACGTTTTCTGCTAAGTCTTTTTTTTTTTTTCTTAATGCCTAAAAGAAAAAGTCAAGAGCAGCTGTGCCCTAAAATCCAAATGCAGAAGGTGGTCTGGCTGGTTCTTTTTAGTAATCTAAACATCCGTTGACATGTGGTAATGGCATCCTAATATGAAATGCCGATCCCTAGTTTTAATTGTTCCCTTTTGTAAATGAAACATTAGACCAAGCTAAGTTTTAGCATGTTTTTTAATCTGATACATCAATTAAACATTCATGAGAACACTAAATTATTAACAAATATTCTCATTTTACCATCATATGCCAGTGTAGCTAAAGGCAACATTTGGACATTTAACAAATTTTTGTAAACAATTTAAAGTAAGTTCTAGCATATATTTTGACATTATGACAACAGACTAAAAGTACATTTTTCGTTATCATGATAATAAAAGGAGAAGATTCTAGAAAAAAAGAAAAGCAATGTCAGGGAATGCATGAGGGCATTTTTCGAAGCAAATAATTTGAAAATAATAGTGTAATAAAATGGTTTGCACTTTCACTAGCTCGCATTTCAGCAACTTGAGTCATTGTTACTAATTCTGAAAAGTTTGTGGCACAGTTATGCCCGTGTCTGTGACAGCAGGCACTTACCCAGCTCAGTTACTTCACTCTCTTATGCCAGAGGTCGAAACAGGGCACAGCGTGCAGTCGCACATACTTTTGTCCATTAAAAGAGCACTCCAGGCATCCGTAGACTGTCTCCCTTTTAGAACTTCCCATTCCGCAAAGGACACAGGGACCTTTGGGGATGTTGTTATTAAGTAAATTAATTCGGATGTGAGACCCTTCTCTGAGATAGCTTGTAGAAAGATCAGTCATGCTTGCAGCTTTTTCGTAATAATCTGTAAAAAGGTCCTCCAAGTAAGCATCAGAGTTAGCAATGGTACCCACTACTCTTTTATCTGAAAAAGAACGCACAAAAAAAGAAGCAATGTTCTGTCGTTACATTAGGATCTCTTTACAAAACAATATGTCAATCTAATTATGGAAATAACTGATCCATGAAACCGTTCTAAACATGCTACATTGTAGATTACTTCCCATCAAAAGTCCTGTATGATGAAAATTTTTCATTAATTTCACAAAAGACACTGACAAAAGCCAGGATTCTTTTGTATATGATCTATATAATTATGCTTTTAGAAATACATCTAAAAGATAAGCATGAGGCAAGCTATTGAAAAATTGGTGACAAGTCACAGCTGCATACTTTCCTGTTTAACCATTTTTATTTTTGCATTTCTCGGGGTTTTTTTAAAAAACTGTAAATTCATTTCCTAGTATTTACAAAAAGACAAAAACCACCAATACTTGAAAGGTATAATAAATATTGGAGGGCTCCATTTTGACCTACTAGCAGGTTTCTGAACAGCCAAACATCCACACACCCCAGGAAGAAATACCTTTTGGAACAACCTACCTTGTCCTCTCTCTTCAGGGACTGATTAGTTTAGAATGGATGACAAACTTTTAGGCAGCTGCATCTACTGAGCCGTATCCTGCCCACGGGAGGTTTATTCCCTTAATGTGGGCTGGAGCAGCACTGAAGGCTTGGTCCATAAAAGCCCATTGATCAAGAATGGGATACAACAGAGCAAGGACACCTTCAGGAGGATGTATTTGCTGCTCCACATTGATCTTCACACTCGGATTTGCAGGTTTCCGAAATACTCAGACCAAGGAGTGTTAACAGTATAGGATCTTGTTCTGAAGAAAATACAGCTCGATTCTGTTGGATGTTGTGCTCATATTGGAATGAGAAAAGAGAACTGGGGTGGTATCTCGCCCAGGCCTCTGTCATGCAAAAATATAGCCTAACATTGTTTGATACTTAAGGAGTTTGCTCTGAGATATTATTTATACGTAATGGCTTGTGTTGCATAACCCAGCTGAAAATGACAAGCATATGAAATAGGCTCGATGTTAACTGAAGTTAGTTGTGTAATTACTCCATACCAGTTTATCATCAGCCATAAATTTTATTTTAAGACCTTTAGCGTTTTAAAGAACAGCAATAACGTAAATTTCTTGTTTATGAGTCAGATTCTCAAATATAAATTTTAATAACCTAGTAATTTAAGTTTAATAACTTTGTAATTTAAATACACAAGAAATTCAAAGGTACATTTTCCATCGATATTTTCTTCTTTAAACATTCACCTTGCACAGGAATTAAAGAAACAAAGCTACACTCTTCATGCATTAACTAAGACATTTGGATCTAAATATCAAAAGTCATACTTCGATGAAACAGATTATTCTTTAATGTCCTTAATTTGGTCAGGGAAGATGATCCAGATTTCTCTCTTTCAAATCCTCCTTTTGAAATCGGAGTCACACAGAGTTCTGTAAAAATTAAAACTAAGTTTTTACAAGAATGAAATATAAAAGCAATAATTGCACAGCAGAGTTTCATATGCTTTATAATCTATAAAGGTAACAGTTATTAAATTCAGCTTTGCAGCACCACCACTGATGTACACAAGTCTGCACACAGTAATGGCCGATAGGATCAAGTGACAGATCCAACAGGAATTTTAAAATGCTGGTGGCTTTCAACATACGTCATCAGAGATTTTTTTTTGTTTGTTTACACAAATTATGGCCATATTAAGGGACTAAGACAGTCAATATCATGTAAATGGAAATCCCACTTATGAAGGAGAAACATTTCTATGATTTTATCTGAAACGAAATACGAGAATTAAGTAGGGCTGTTAGTTCTGTAGACATCTTTCAACACCAAATCAAATACTGAAACTTTTTTAAAAAAAAATTCTCAAATTTCTATTCGTAACATGAAAAAAAACTTTACAGTGAAATATAAGGATAATAAATTACAACAAACTGGAAAAAAAAGGTTTTAAACTTTTTCATTTGGGAATTCTCTTTAAAACAAGTGTCAGCTTCACTGATCATGACTTTAGCATGTGCATGTACCCACCATTGCATAAAGGTAAAATAAACACTTCCAAAACTGAAATTAATGTTGACGATTATGGAAGTTAATCTAAAGAACCACCACACTGTATTATCTCTTTTACTCTTAATCCAGTAATTATGCCTGGAGTATTTTTAAAGTTTTTTTTAGAGAAGGGTGAAGGTATTTCACAGTTCAGTGAAAAGGAGCTTTACAGTGTGGAGTTCCTGTCGTGAAAGGTTTAGACTGTGTATGACAGAGGGCATGGAGCTATTTGCAACTTTCAAAATGTAAATGCTGCCCTGCAGATACAGATTTCTTCCCTAACCAGGTCTTTTTTCTTGCTCTTTACAGAAAGCCACAATGTTGCAGAGAGTCAAGCAAGTCGTGAAACAGTAGAGGGATGCTCACTGAGATTGTAGTAGTTAAGTACATGTGAACCTCGTGGTCAAAGCATTATTCTTGTGGGTAGAAGTTTTGCATTTGATATTATCAAGTACTAGATCAAATCCTAAAATCGTCTTCCTGGTTCGTTACAAAAAATATTGATAACATCACTGATAATTTTATATGCTACATTTTAATTAATGCAAATATGTAAGTGCTATCCTTTCTCCAACAGGAGAAAAAATTACAGGACCTATGCATTTTTTTTCCTATTGGTTTTCAGTAACTGTGATTATTTCTTCCTAAATATCTTCAGATATCCATATGTGGTAATCATGTATCAGACTGAAATTAAAGCCCCAACAGAAAAAAAAATTTAGCTTAGCTTAGAAATTCTGCACACTTTCTTCTTTATTTGGGTCTTTTTACTTGCCTAATTTATGTAAAACTGACCACATGGTCTCATAAACCTGTTCCTTATGGGCTAGAAATACAAAAGTGGTTTTTCTGTTCCAGGCCATCATGGGATTAAAAAAAATTACAAAATCATATTTAATGTTTAAAAAAATGTTTCCATAACAGACATTTTTCTAGTACCTGCCTTTTTTATCTTTTCAATAAATATTTTGCTTAGAAAGTCAGAGTACTCGTGCATAAAATTAAGACATACCATTGTATGTGATCGGGATGTATGTATATCAAGAGCAAGAATACTTTTAAAAACTCAGACCTTTATAAATAATAGCAGTAATGACAATAACACACATCACTTACCAAAATCACCATCCAAATGAATATAAAGTTCAAATACGCTAAAGGCAATAGTTGTATGTGCAGGAAAAACAATGGCTTTGTCTCGCCCTTTATTGTTCTGATCTTCAATGATGTGAAACTAGAAAAGCAACAAAAGAAAAAAGGAGGAAACTTTAAAGTTGAAGATCAAATTTCACAACTAAAGAACTTTATATTAACAACTTTGCATTTTAATAAGGTTTGATACAGAGATAGTGAATTAACTTGTATCACTCATTGAAACTTATGTGAATTATTTATAAACACTAGCAATGGGCAAACCTCAGAAGATTTACAAGTTCAATTATTCCAATACATTGAAGAGAGAAAGGGAGGAGGAAGAAACAAGAACAAAAGACAGGGAGTAAGATGCCAACCCCTGAAATCATGACCACCTGCAGTCCCAATGCATTATAGAAGATGATTATAATTATGAAAGAACGGCTGTGCATTTCTTGGGGATTCAAATTAAGAAGTAGTAAATTACACATTTTTGCTGAGGCTCCACCCAAAGCAGCGTCTTGGTGTTTTGCCATCCTGCCAGGCGTTTCCCATCCCTCACTCACATAAGCAATACTAACAACAGAACAAATATTTGTTCAATTTACATTGTTCAGTTTGCAATTAGATGTAACAATAAAATTTCTAAAAATGAGCTTTTTATGTTTGTTCATGTAAGTTACAGAACTTTGTCAGACATATTTACCCTCATTGTCTCTCCACGCATTCCAGTATGGACGGTTAAGGAACACTGCCTCGTAGTTCTAATACTTTCCATGACCACGCACAGAATTTCCATCTTACTTTTTCTTGATTGATGTACCAGACAGTGATCAAAGTTTATTTTTCTAAAATCAGGAGGGAGGCAGGAAGCAAATTCACAGCAGTTTACAAAGCAGCAGATAGAATTAGTAACTTTAAATCAGTAAATAAATCACTGTAACTTCTGACTCATAGCAGTAACTGACTGTGGAGGTCTTTGAAAATATAATACTGATTTTCAGCATCTGAGAATAGAAGCACTACAAAATTCAAAGAAAGCTAGTAATGTACAAATGTTAGTGAGAATACGTGCGACATCCTGGAAAATTCCAGCTCTGTCCATCTGACACTGTTCTTAGTGATAGTAAGGAACAACATTCTAATTAACAAATATCTTTTTTTTTACTTTTTTTAAGCAATGTAATTAATGTCAGTTAGTGAGAACTTATGAAAAATATATAGTAAAAGAAATACCTGTAACACTCTACGTTTGGGCTACTACAAAGTTTCTAGAATACCTATACAAGCTGACATATACTCAGTAGATTAAAAAATGGTTAACCGACATGAGTCAATTATAAGTGAAAAAGCTATATCAATTATAAACATGGAACAATCATGAAGCAAGTGTGTTTATAAGAGAATTTCTACAGGTGTTGTCTCTTAGCCTATAACACTGAATATTTTTATCCCCTACCCCACCCCCAATTATTAATGAGGTTACAAATAAACTAGGAAATGGTAGGTGCAGAACGAGAGAGGCTATGGATACAAAATGACATGCACTGCTTGGCAAATAACTACAGGGAAACAATATATATACATGAAAATATCAAATTTCACATCATCCAAAGTAAATAATTTACTGAGATGAAACACTGGGATTCAATTCTATGACATTGTGGCCAAGGGATAATCCTTGAAATATCAACTAGAGAACTACACCTAGAAATAGTCACATCATATTTCTATGTATTTGGCATTTGTGCCAGCACTGCAGGAACATCAAGTTCAGTTTTAGTGTCCACAGCTCAACAAGAAAAATAGAGACTGCATTCAGAGAAGAGCCATAGAAGCTGGTGAAAAGTCAAGTAGATAAACCTACCTTGCTTTTCAAAGGAAAAGCTGTGTCATAATATCAAAAAATCATTGGAAATAACACATATGGTGGTCTAGTGCATCAGACAAAGGCAAAGAAATCCTGAAGATGATACTGTCATTTGAAGTAAAGTTCAAATTTTCAATAGAATAACATGGATAGGACTTAGGATGGGCTTTTCCTCTCTGGATTTTTTTTTTCCTGAAAGATGTGCTCTAATTCAAACAAGAATTAATTCAGAAAAATTCTACTGTCAGTGTTATACAGAAGGTCAAGCATCTAATCCCCATGATCTAACTTAGGACTCCTGGAAAGTATCAGATAGCGACTGCTATTCATTGGCTAAAAACAACCAAAACCTAAGCATTTCAGAGGTTCGATCTAACTCTATGACATATAATTATGGAACCAGAAAACAAAATATATAAAATAACCTCGTAGTAAGTTCTTTAAGCAATGTTGGTACTTCAACCTCATGTTTGGTCACTATGCCAAACGAAGCTTTAAAGGCAACAGAATCTGATCCAGCAACATCAAAACCGACATCATTCATTATCTGATTTCCTCTTCTACCATTAAGCGAAACATCTGATTTGTCTTCATAGTTCAGCAACTGGTAAGATGAGACACCTGAACAAAAGAAGATAACCATTGTGTGGTGAAAAGTTCGAGCGCTGCATTTTTAAGCAGAATTATGTAACAGGATGTTTTAAATTTTAGTAGAATAAATAGGAAGAAGAGAATAAATTATACTGTTCCTACTGTGCTTAATCATTTTAGTGCAAAATTCAGAGCTAGGCTGAGCACTTAATTACCTGTGTTACTGCTGATGACTGGTAGAAAGAGGGGTCTGAAAGATTTCTGTGCCTCTCTGACAGAGTTGTGCCCATGCTCTTGCATGGGATAAATTTTGGGCATGAAATGGGGATTAGGGCTACTTCTGCATTTCTGTGCCTATCATTATTCTCCTAAAGTACTTTTACTGTAAAAATGCTGTTGGTACTTGTGTAAACTAGACAGTGTGTTCAGTGTTTAACGACAGAGGCTCTGAAACACACAATGACTTGGTGGGGGCCACACAGAACGTTAAAACTAGAAAAAAAATAAAGCCATTGCGTATAGAACAATGTTAGTGAATCCTGTTCAAATGACCCTAACACATGCCTTCATTTTTGCAACACATGCCTGAGTCATGGGTGCGCCAGTAACTTTAAATTTCATGGCACAATTAGACTTGCTACACTTTCCACGTGTGCCCAAAGATTCCAGGGACTATGTCAGTTTATTTTGAAGGAAAACAATAGATTAATTCTGATTTACTTGAAAATTTACACTTTCAAGGTGCCAAAGCATTTTTATAATGCTTTTTTACAGCTTTAAATACATTTCAATTATGCTAACAGAAAAATGTTAGAACATATTGGTTGCCAATTAAAAAAGAATTGAGCAGGTAGAATGCAAGGATTTGGCATCCAAAGGCATTCAAAGACATTTGAGAATCTGTGTTTTAGTACTTTAAAAAAAAATAAATCCTTTGAATCTTTTAGAATAAACTGACATTGTAAAGCCACATAGTATGAATCCTGTTTGTCTTTACTTTTAACAAAAAAAGGTTTATGTATTTTTCATAATGCTAGGAGATTGCAAATGCTCCTATTTGTCACATAAAAAAAAGGAGATTCAATTATAAACTTCTTTGCTTGCATTAAAGGACAATACCTTCTGCACATGATATCTAACCTTTAGAGCAAAGACCGCTAAGGTCTTCTGAGACATTTTAATAGGATTTAGCAAATTTTTTTTCAGACATTTTAATGAGATTTTTTCAATTCTTTTCATTCTAGACAAGCCAGCTGACTTGTCCTGCATGCAAGACTAGTATGTTTAGTGAGATTCCGATCCTTTTCATCATGTTTGTGTCCTGGAGTCACCCTTTTGTGGAATCAACTGATATATTATACATAGAAAGGTGAACATTAAAAATAAATTTTAAGTAGGAATTAATCAACATACATTGATATATCTATCAGGAAATAGTTGTGATTTGTGAAAAAAACACAAGGCTTAACTGACTTTGTTTCACATTAGTTCAGAAAATTTCAAAGTTTTTAGTATAATTGACTGGGTTTTTTCAGACTTTTTCCAGTGAGCCTTTTTTTTTTCCTCCTTTTTCTTTTTTTTTACCACTCTGACTTGCACTTTTTCTTAAATATCTCTTACATGACTAAGCAAGACAAATTATATTACACATGTACAAAAGAGCCACCATACTAGCTGCACAGTTTAAACTCTGCCTACTGTTCTCTATTTATTAGAAAATATGCATTTTTCTGCTTTGAAGAACAACAGAAATCTTACCTGCAGAAATTTCTTTCTCCCCTTGTAGAATGTCTTTTAATGTGAAAGGCGTTGAAGCAAATTTAGATTTTTTTGAGAGCGAACATTTTCTTTTCTTAATCACAAGGCTCAGAGGTTGATATTTATCAGCTTCACTGAGACTGGGCACTGGAACTAGTCTTCCTCCATCACCAACCTGTTTAACAAAGTTTTTCGTTGCAGCAGCAAACATATTATGACATTTGTAATGATAATAATAAAAAGCACTGTATCAAGTGTAACTTCCAGATGTCAAGCCCATGATCAATTCTTTTTACAATGTTCTTTCAAAAAATCAACATGTTTAAAAAAAGAAAATAAAAAAGAAAATAAAAAGCTGTCGAACTGTTTTTTGAGACTGAATTATATTTTGCTTGGAAAAATTCAACAGCACCTTAGCTACCCAGCTCCTATGGTGTATTTCTCGAGACTTCTCTCAGAGACCATCGGTTAAGCTCTGTTATTCTGTATGATGAATAATGCATTACAAGTGTAACCTGATAGGGAAAGGGTTGCCCTTTCCTTGGCTGTTTAGTGCCGCGGTTTAAAACAAAATTTACAGCCTTAGAAATAGAAGACAGTAAATTCTGTAACCCTTAGCTTCACATTAGGAGTTTCTTCATGTTTTCTGTTTATTGCATCCTTGCTGCAGCTGAATTCTAATGTTTTATCAAGAACCAACCGAGCAGCCCAGAGGCGCTCTGGGAGACCGTGTGAATTACACCTCTGTGGAAGCTGGTAGGTCTGCCGAGAGGGTATTGCGTTTCAATAGCGGTTGCGTAACCTACCTGTGAAAGCTCAGCTGGGGAGCAAGTGATGCAGAAGTCTTCGGAAACGCCTGGGACAAAGTAAAAGATGAGAGCTGGCTGGGGCAGCTTTCATGCTGTGTTATTCTTCTCCTACGGACTCAGCTGCCTGTGACCCAAGGGCAAGCTTTTGAGACTGGCCCGCTGCACGTGTATGGCTTGGGCTACTGAGAAATTCACTAAATTGTGAGAGTTATGCAAAACGGTAAAAGTCAAATTGCAGACAGAAATGAGGTTATTGATATGGGACTATGGAGCAGGTCAAGGATCCAAAAGGGAAAGTACCAATGTAAAAGGATATAAAGTTGTAAAGGAGAAAAACAGAGTCAGTAGGCAGCGCGTATCTGTGAGGGAGGCAGCAGGAGCCGACCCGTCCTCATGTAAATGATGACTTGATTTTCTTGCAAGAGTGGTGAATTCACAACTGCTAAACCTTGTAACACATCTTCCAGGGCCCCCTTTTGCAATTACAGTAGGTGAAACATCAGCCACACGTTTGTAAAGCTACACTTTTACGTGACTATTATCCATGGTTACCAGGTAAAACCTTGTTTTGTTGGCTTTTTTCCTGGAGCAGGGTTTTCTTGTGAAAGTATTTTATAATATGATCACTTACTTAGCAATTTAACATCTTTCACTTTAGTTCTTTCCAATACTTCCGTAACTTCCATAAAAGTTCAGAGTACCAGGAGGTGTGCTAAAAAAGGCGAAAAGAGGAGTATAGTACCTCAGCTATCTAAGATGAAAAGAAAGGCTTCCAGAGGTTTTGTCTTATTATAGAGGGTGCTGAAAAATTGAAGCTGGTTATACAGAGACTTTGAACTGAAATTATGTGAAATGCTGCAATTCATATTACACTGCACTAACAAAAGAAAAAGTACATATATACTCAATCAAAATTAACAGAACTAAAAGTTTTTAAATGGAAGGAAAAGGTAAGGAAACTCTTAAATTCAGTCTTGATTTAGATTTATCCTGTATAAGACTTATAACTGTTTGACAGGTTACTACTTTTTCTACAGGTTATTAAGCTCAGCTAGCACTGTTTATTTAACACATATTTGTATTTTCTTACCATAACTTTCTCTTACCCTGTCTCTCTCTAATTGTATACCTTCTGACCCTTGTAAATAAGGAAATAATTCAAGGCTCTTACTGGCAGAAGCCTCATTTGCTGATTCATTTGCAGGTTCATCTATAGTTGGAAAGCAGAATTTCGTGCAAGAAAAAATATGAAGTGATGTAAAGATACAATGCTCTACTTTTATGGTTTTTTTAATTGATCTTCCTGTGCCTATAGTTTAACTGCTCTCTGCTCCTCTCTGCCATGCTCTGTTCTGCTTTGGTCTGAGTTGTCCATCCTTGGCAGACTGAAGATGCCTGAGGACATCACAAGCACAAGAATGCTTTATGTAGTTATTAGGTAACTCCAAAATTATGTTTGTTTTCTTATGAGATAGTTATCTTAAATTATGTTTGACACCTGTAATTATGCAGTGTCTAAAGATGCATTTATAGGCTGGCCTAAGATGCGTGCAAGCTGGAAGCTTGTCAAAGGAACTGAAAATGTGGAATTATCTCACCCTTCAGGCCTGAAATCTAGAATCATCTGCAGAAGATTTTCATGTTTCTGTAATCTACAGGAAATTACTGGATTTTAATTTGTTTCTTTGCACAATCAACCACATAATAAAATTAGAATCATTAACCAGTCAGCTGAGGGGAGAAAACAAGTCTTATGTATTAAACAACTTGATAAACTGAGTTGGTGTTTCACTTGGAAGGGTTAAGGCCACATAATCAGTACAAAATTACACTGGTAATTTTTTAAATACTTTCTTAGTGTACAAAATTCCCAAATCACCAGACTTAAGTGACTTTGAGCTATATTACATTTATGTACAGACCTTTACAAAGGAAAAAGTGCAAGAATTTAACATCCAAAATCCAGCAAAATAAAATGCTGCTGGAAAAATTACTTGCTTAATTCCATAACTTTCCAGCAGATGGCATGAGCACTTCCCTAGAAAGCACGGATCTGTGCAATACAGATCCTGTTAGATTTCAGGAGGTAACAAAAAAAAACAATTTATGGTGCCAAATATGGTCCTTATTACCTTATTACATATATGTGTTTGGGGTTTTTTTACCTACCTAAATGGTTTTAACACCACTTGTCTTTTTCTTTCTTTCTTTTTTAAAGCTGGAGCCTATCTAGAGATTCTGTTGTACAGGCAAAACCAGTCGGTTTAATACAATGACTTACATCACTTCAGAGATCCTAAGCGTGAAGGCAGTACCACACGCTGCATTCCTGGTCTAGCAGTTTGCTGGCGTACTGGGGTCACCTGGCACAATGCGTGCAGAGATTGCCGATCCCAGAGAATTATGGTAGTGACAGGACTAGAGGGCACAGCCTGAAACTGCATCAGGGCAGATTTAGGTTGAATCTCAAGAAGCCCTTCCTCATGGAGAGGGTGCTCAGGCACTGGGATGCACTGCCCAGGGAAGGGCTGGAGTCACCGTCCCTGGAGATGTTTAAGGAGAGGCTGGATGTGGCACTTAGTGCCAGGGTCTGGTCGATGTGGTCGTGTTGGGTCATAGGCTGGGCTTGATCTCAGAGGTCTGTTCCAGCCTCAGCAATTCTGTGATTCTATATTTAGAGACAAATGTGGAAAGAAAAGTTAAAGTAAGATGAAGGTTTTTAGAGACTTAGTTTCAGCAGAGATACTTCCACGTTAGATTTATTTATTATATAGTTCAAGTGCAGTCAAAATTTTAAATCAGTTCACACACGGTATTTCAATTATGCAGTATAGGGGAACAATTAAATTAGCTATGGTAATATTCTCATTTTCTGTAGACTTAATTAAGCTCTCAAATCGGTAAAGCAGTAAAAAATGTAGTAATTTCTTGTGTATCTGAAACTTAATTGGTTTCTTATGGAAACCTCTCTGGGCAGCTGGATAAATAGACCATATCAAAATTACAAAACTCAGAAATTCAAGGAGGCAACTCATCAAGCCTGGTGCTAAAATGTTTTAAGTAAGTTCCTCACATTTAAAGTATGTTTTACTTCTTGTGGAGACAGACCCTTCTGAATATTCAACTACTATCTGTAGTCTCAGGAGAAAATTTTAATAAGAATCTTCCAGAAGTAAGTATTTTAATGGACTTTGTATTTTTTTTACATGGGACTTTTGTGTGTGAACAGTTTCTTCACCAATCAGAATGGATTTAAAAAAAAAAATTAAAAAGTGCAGGAAACACTGTTTCCCATTTCTGTAGAGTTATCTAAAACATACTATTAGGACTGCTTTAAATTATTTTCAAGGCCACTTTTAAAAGTCCACTTGGAAGACAGCTACACACACTCACTATTAATATGGTTCCTATATAATATTCTCCAGGTTTACAGCTCAAGTAAACTCTATTGGAACCTCCTACTGTGCTCTGCCACAGAACAGACTGTAATTATAAATATTCATAACCCATGCTACAGCACACCTCCTGCCAAGAGGTGCTGCGTTATAGCATGACACTTGCCCAGCAATCACAGCATTAACAGCTGCACTGTACTGTGTTACATCAATGAAAGGCTACAAGGTGTGGAGTTCAACTGGCTTCTCTGCAGCTTTGGGTTGACATCATCCCCCTTTCACCTTTTTGCGGGCAATGTCTGTCGACTGGATGAGAAAGCAACGTGTTGCACAGTTGGCCCCTTTGTACCACTTCACTGCCTTCTCACTAGAGCCATGGTAATGGCAAGAAAGAAACACAAAAGAGATTAAGCAGCATATGTTCTGGTGATACTTTTATATGCTCTTCCACAGACTTACCCTTCAGGTTTCAGACCTTTGTTCACAGATGTGCAGGCTGCTTGTGTGTCATGTCCATCTTTAAATAATACAATATTAAATGGCTATCACCACCTAAACTGTCAGAAATATCCCAGCTTTTGCTTCTTTGTATTTGACCTAATATTATTGTCAGTATTTTTAATGGCAGATGGATGTGTTAGCTGTGAAACATTTACTAATAAGAAATGCAAAAGTAATAGTCCAGGGAGAGACTTGCTGAAATAGTATGTTTGCATTTAATTTTACCCCCTATGAGAAGCAGGCTATTCTTTCAGACAAAAGAAGTGGTCATTTGTTATATAAACTTTTCAACATACGATGAAGCTACTTTCACGATCTAGCATCATTAGCTTGTGAAGACAAATCTGGAAAGAAGCAAGTCAGTGTGGCCTAAAGCAGGTTTAATGCTGCCTTTCCTTTGGAGGATGATGCCCTGAATGGCTAAATCCTTTTTTCCAGCATCTGTGAGTGGGTGTGCCTGTTTTAGAGGACAGCTTTGTGTGCTTGCGCATCCACAGTATGAGGATGCAGAACTGTACCTGCTGCTGCTCTGCCACTATGTCTCTCTAGAAAGATTACAAGACAAAGGATTTGCCTACCATGATATAATTCACCTCGTCCTTGCTAATCCGTCTGATGAGCACTGGTACAGTTATCTCTACACAATACTTCCTTCAGCAGTAGACATATCTTCTTCCTTGCTTCTTCTCCTTATGTTTTAACCATACATAAAATCCAACAGAACTGGATTTATTTGTAGCGTAGCCAGCAGCTGTTCTGTGATATTGGGCAATTAACCTCAGTCTGTGAAATCTACTGTACGTGGCTGTGGTAATATATCACTTCCCTGAGCAGGATACTGCAACAACTGGCTAGTATTATAAAGTACTCCCAAGATCTTTGGATACAGAGCATTTATAAATAGACAAAATGAAGTAGGTGTTTGTAGGGTGTGCAAGCATTCAGTATCCTCTTTCCTAATCAGCTCTGTGCTTATTCGGGCTGTTTCTATCCATGCTACAAGAATACTTCGTCATCTAGTTTCCTATTATTTTTTTTTCACATGTGTAGGCATAAAATAAGAAGATACTTGGGCAGTTTCCAGATACTAAACATTTTAACGGACAGGTGACATAAAAAATTCTTGCCACAAAACATAAAAAGCTGCCTGACTCATATCGTTGTATTAGATCGGCTGATCAGCATTTAGATGAAATCAGCTCTTCAGCTAGAACGGAAGAATAGATGTGCCCTTGCGCTACATCACCTCAATTTCATTGACCCCTAAATGTCCTCAAAATTAACCTACTTAAAAGACAACCTATACCTTATATTCTACTGGTTAAAAAAAAGCAACTCAATGTTCTTACCAGAACTTGTAGTCCACTTGCAGTTCACCAAGTGTAACCTTTTGGAAATGTTTAATTATACTTTCTTCTCCACTGACTTGTCAAAAAACCTGCTAAAAAAACCTGAGGTAGACGTGAAATTCGAGCTAGTAATTAGTTTCATTTCTTTGCTGAAGAAAATACAGCCAGAGAGTCATCAGTGAGAAATGCAACTACATACTTGATTTTACTTCAGAATACTTTTTACAAAAGTAATCGAATCACAGGTAAAAAACATCTTCACATCAGATTTATTAACTTGCTCGGAATTCTTTTTAAATGCACTGTTACTAATACACAGGTATGGGATACACAACCTAGCCTGTATCTTAGGTAATCCGCCTAATTAGTTAGCATCCAAGACATAGCTTTCAGAAATAAAAAGCACAGTCAAACCACAGTCTAAATATAAGACATTTTATTTACTGGCCTCAAGTAGAATTAGACTGACTACTCAGTCGAAATAAACTATAGAGTACCCCCTCAACTAGCCCACAGTATCTCATTACTTTTGAAAGATATTTTAGCTTAATTTTTTTTAATCCGATTTAGAAATGATTACTCACTCAAAACACAGTTTTGCACATTCAGGTGCAGAACAGTCAATATTGCCTGCTTCTGGTTTTTAATATTTAGAATAACTTAAATATTTAATTGGCTATTAAGGACCTAGAGAGCCATGTGGCTTGATACATTGGCTGGGCAAAAACACTGTGTATCATCACATCAGAACAGATTTTTGTACCGGCAGTGAAATTTGGAACAGCTTTCTGTGAGCAACTCCTTTCGCTGAGTCAGGATGAAATCTTGTCAATGTCTTCCCACACTGTCTCACTTCACCACACCCCAAGGCCTACATATGTGTGGCGAAGAAGTATCATCCGTCTCTTGGTTAGATTAAATTTAAATATAAGATTTACTTCCATGATTAAGTAATAGCTTTTATGCTAAATGAGATCCCAAAGTGGTAGTGCTGCCTCTCGGACCTCTTGCACTCTAATCTATTCCCAAAGATTTGTTGTGTTAGGTTTCTTTTTAATCAATTAAGTAATGACATAGCTCTTCACACGTCATTTACACGGAGTAATTTTGCTCAGCAACAGTCATTGAAAAGTGTTAGATTTGTTTTGCAAAGCATTCAGAAGCAAAGTACGGATCCCGACTACACAAACATGAAACCAGAGCTGAATTTCACTCATAGAATGGTTTATCACGGAACAAGCTTCCGGCGTCCAACCTGGCTCAGAGCATCAGTTTGGATGAGATCAGATGTGTACTCTGACACAAGAAAGCAAGCACCACTATTCATGAAAAGAAGTGTTTTCACTTCCTTTGTTGTTGCTTCTGCTCAGGCAGCATTCCAGACTGTTTGAACACTTGTTCTTTTCACAATGCCAAGAAATAACAAAAAAATCTTAATTTCTCCTCCCAACTAAATTTTTGTTTTCTCTTTTAATTCATTTTAAACAAAATGTCATTGATTTAATGGCTGAAAAACTGACAGGAACACATAATGGAAAAATCCCACATACTGTTATTTTTCCAAGATGCCAGAAGGAGTGGGTGTCAAATATTTTTTTTCCATACCTCTTTTTTCAATTCTATTAGAGAACATCAGGAACCATTCTCCCTACACCCTGTTACAGAAGTTGAGAAACACACTGCAAGTTCATTTTAATCACAAAGAGCAAGCCGAAAAAAAAAAAAAGCCAAAAGGCTCTTACCAGCTGTAGCATGAAGATAAAACCAGGAACTGCCAAAAGAAAATTATCTTCTTTGAGACTGCAGTTGGTAGCTCCTACCAGATTTAAAGGAACTGCCAGAGAATCACATGGGAAAAGTTTTTTAAATAATCCTACAGCAGGAAAAGTTTAGAGAGGAACAGGATGATGCTAGTTGGAAACCACTGTTTCAGTGCTATTGCTGCCACTATCACCCACCTCTCCAAAATCAATTTGTACAATATATATTAAGAATTTTACAACTAATAGTCAATTTGCTTAACTAGTTACAGTTCATCCAAGAACAATATTACAAAGTGTTTCTTATGTTAATAAATCAGAACACAGATGACAGCAGTTTAAACAGTGTACATTGAGATTTATTAGAACAAGCACTAATAGCAGCAGTGTACAGAGTGATGGAGACAATGTACTATATGCACTGAACAATAATAATTATACAATTGCACTTCTTCAGAGATCTATTAGAAAATGCTTTTAAGTAAACAGTTTCCCAAATCTAGCATTGTTTGGATTTGCCTCTGAGGAAAAAAATACAAAAAATATGCTTTTTTTTTTTCGTAAGGCATTAGCAACATTCATTGGCAGGCTAAACAAGTAATTCGTACATGCATTATCCAATTACATTGCAACAGGTGAAAGAGCATCACTGTTTCCTCAAAAACTAGAATTTGTGTGGTTTTGGGACACAATATCCTGGTAAATCCAGCTCAGCCTGAAGGAAACAGATGACATCTTTTGTTATATTTTAGAGCACAACATAAACTATAGCATAGCCAAGTTGAACTTTATTTCCTACCAGAAGCTGTAGGACCTCCCTCAGTAGGAGCTGGTATTATGTGTATGATGTATACCTCATATGTCACTGGAATAAAGTCTTAACTATTGTCGTTTACTATTCCCCCCAACTATCACCTCCCTGAATCATGTGGCCAAAAGATGCTCAACTGTAATCAACATTAACTACTGTATGAGCTTGGTTTTTATGGCATGAGAGGTAGTCAGCGTGAGGCCTCATCTGCAGCCTGGATTACTACAACAATATATTCAAAACCAACTCATGAGTGCAAAGACACAATTCTGTGTCTTTGCAGCAGTGTTATATGGGAACTTAAAACTGTTTTTTTCACTGCTCCTTCCTGGCTAGGTTCAAACTGTGAAGTAGTCAGAGAACTTGATATACCAAAAAAAGCAGTTCAATTTATGTGCTAAAGCCTAGGAGAGAGAGGAGGCACTTTCTCACATTCATGCAATTCTAGGCTGAGATTAGGAGGATGCACTTAGACACCCCTTTCTTCGCAAATCAGAAAGTTTAGTCTCCTTATTCGATTGGCATACAGTACTAGCAAACCTCACTATAGGCTGGCACCAGCCTGGGCAAAGTATAGGGAAACAGGGATAGGAATTGGTTACAACTAAGTTTGCCAGAGTGAGGCATAATATGATGACTTGTCATTGATTTAATATTCTGTTCTTTCTTCCAAGTGTCCTATATAATTGAGCTTTGCAGAGAATCATAGTATCATAGAATGGCCTAAGCTGGAAGGGACCTGAGAGATCATTTTAATCCACCTCCCTGCCGCCAGGGATGCCACCTCTCGACTAGATCAGGCAACACATGGGGACTGAACAGGAATCGAACCCGCGACCTTAGCGTTGTTAGCGCTATGCTCAACTGACTGAGCTAACCGGCCCCCTAACAAGAATTGAAGTTCACTGTTCTTTAAACACTGTAAGCCCCAGAAAAAAGTCCCCACATGTAAGAGGGTCAAAGGAAAGTCAAATATATTGCTGTGACTAACAAGCAGTCAAGCCAGCTGTACTTCACAGTTATCTTCCACAGGACAGTTCACATATTCAAAATTAAGCTTAACTAGTTGACCACCTAGGCTTGAATACATTAGGCCTACAGTTGAAACAGATTTGGGCAGCAGGATCATCCACTCACCTGGAAGCTCACTGAGTTCAGCAGAGTACAAACAGCAGCTCAGCCTCATCTTTATAGGTGTTCATTCATTTAAGCATGTCGGAATTTAAAAATAAGTACTATAAAGCCTCGTGTAACCAGGTACATCGTTTTGATTTTTTAGGAATGTCACTGTTGAGTTTTTTATTTGAACTTTAGTATCTACATCTTTTAAACTGAATTCAATGAGACTTTTCGCAATGTCTGTGTTAAGTACATATTGATGTTTGTGCAAGATTAGAGTCCAAACAGAAGAAGCAGAAAAAAAAAAATCTGAGATGGGCATTGCTGATTAACTCTTGCATGTGAAATGAAAGTCTACAGATTTTGAATATATAAATTATAGCCTACCTATGTTATTCCTCAGCTGTTGATGCTTATTAACTGTAAGCAATAGAATTGTTTTTACAAGCACAATTACAGTCAGCGTTTTGAGTCAGAATTCATAAAATGTAAAGGAGAATCAACCTGTAAGATATCCCAAACTTGTGAATAGTCAAGCACAAAGGAATACATTTGCAGTAAAGCAATCAAGATTTTTTTTAGAGGCTAAATTACTGAATGTAATATGAAGGACTAAACTTGCACTTTTAAAAACTGTGATATGTCAAGTATCTTATACAGTTTTCAAAACCGTATTTGTAAATCAATTTTCTATTGAGTTACGTAGAAATCATGGCAGTGACTTTTCTTCCCCCATATCCTTTTCTTCCTTATCTTGTTATGGAAATCCACAGTGAACTTCTGAGCATAAGATTAAGGGTGCTGCAGATGAGGTTTAATATTACAGTGCTTAAATATAATTTCTTCTGCAACATTTGGGTAGCTGGGTACATAAATGGTACTTATTTTCTTTCTTTTCTTTAAGTAATAGTTTTCTTTTGCTTTCAAACAACAGGAAAAAAAATGTCTGGTGCACTTACGAACAGAGACTTTTCAGTTACAGTCTCTTATTTCCCTCTTAAACACTCTACCCAATACTCAAAAGTAGCACTGGCTCCATATGGTTTTTTGCCTTTAAAATTTATCTTAAAAATTACAAAGTGAGTTTCCATATACCTTTCTAGCTGACATAATAGTCTCATCACAGCGGAAAGACTGAAGATCTCCTTTTGGAAGTACGCTACACAAAGAGGTGTACAAGAAATCAACAGATTTGGGTTGAGTGTTTGTACAACGAGCATAGGGATATGGGCAGTCAGCAAAGAATGCTCTTTTAGCTATTTAGGTTTTAACATTTCGGTCTGATAGGGAATTGTTGCAGGACTCTCTCCCATCTGAAAATAAAGGCTGTTAAAAGCCATGAAGCTCAGTAAGGCAATGTAAACCTGACAACTAATCTAAACCTTACTCTTCTAATGGCATTCTCAGAGTCTGAGCAAGGTGTAAATATGAAAATTGACTACATTTCATATACGTGCGCATGGGATCTAATCTCACCAGAAAAGATGACATTACTCCCAATTCATATTAACTTCATACAAAAGTTGAGAGAAAATACAGAATTCATTGCTGTTGAAATACTAAGAAATTATAATTCACCAAGCACTTAATTACACAAAGTAAAGTATAGAAAAATTCAAAGAAAAGTCTTGCTACCGTTTACAACAAAGAAAATATGCCTGATATCTTTACATAGAACTATCATAATGATCTCTCTGGACGCCACAGTAGTTTAATTTTATGATGGCTTTTTATGTGCTAAATAAATTATCTGCTTCAAACAATCTAGTAATAACCTATAAATAACAAGAAGCTTGCTAAACATTTGGGTGAAGGAAAAGATTTTAGACGTCAGATGCTAGCAGTTTGATTTCTTACTTATTTTATAGTAAGCAACATAGACACAAATCAATATACAGAGAAGAATCCCATCCAGAAAAGCTCACTGATAGTTCTCTTTTGGTCCAAGGATGACATTTTATTAAGTACTAGACATACACATCGCACTGAGAGCTGGAGATTAGCAAGATCTGAGCATTAGGCACAAGACAGAAGCACCACTCTTCATGTCTGCAGGGTTCCAAATATCATTTAAATTTTAAAACTCAGACTTCACATATGATTAATTCTTAGTGAGGAATGAATGTTTGAAAATAATTAGTTTAGAAATAAAGGAGCAAGAACAGTGCTTTTGCTAATTAGGGCGAAAGCTTACAAAAGGTAGAAGTTGCTGTCTTTGCATTTATGACTGCGTAGCAAAATACACTCATCAGCATTTTTTTCTCAGCTCATAGCCAGGTCTTATCTGAGACTCAGCTGAAAATAAAACTTACAGTGATCTGAATTTGTTATGTTTCAACCACTAAATAATACCAGTAACACTTACTTCAGGAACTAATTAGATCTAATTTCTAGTATCAAATTAGAATGATAATTTTCAACGTTGACTTCAAGACAGGTGACAAAGCAAGTTTAATATATTTATGCATAATTATAATATTGGTGACCCAATGTCAAAATAGAGTTTATGAAATACTAAGCAAATATAAAGATAATTTAAGATCTCGCCTGTATGTCTTCAGCACAGTCAATGAAGATATCCTGAATTTTCCTTTTCCTGTAAAATATTGAGGATTAAACCTACGGTAATTTTGTTAATGTCACTGCAATATTCCTTGTTCAAGTGAATGTAACAAAGGAAAAGAGAGAGCATTCAACACAGGACTACTAGAAAAGAAGTAGAAATCTGAGTTTGCAATCCTGACTCTTTAACACTGGTTGTCCTTAGTGGACTTGACAATCAACCCCTGGCCCACAAATGCAATCATAAATAGTAATGCATCTTCAGAAAACATCACACAGGTGGCTGAGATGACTGGCACAAGAGGCAAGTATCACAAAAAAAATAATAGCTCTGGCTGAATATTTATTACTGTGTGTGCTGCTCTTCCATAGCACTTACACCAGGCTGACGCTCACTGAATAGAAGACCAGTTAGCCACTTCTGACTTTGTGAAGCAATTTCCTCACCTCTTCCCTTTCTTTACCCATAATGTTCTGGGTCAGCAACATTACACATTAGCATAAGACATCCCTCTTTCATTAATGCAAACTGTTAAATTAGTACTCTATCCAGAAATACTTTTTAGTGCTTCACAGGCCACAACATTTGGATCATGACTCCAGGAGTATGAGTAAGTAGCTTTACAATACTTCAGTGAATTATTCATAGGTAAAGACAATAAATTACACACTGCTGATCATATATTCCAAATCTATGGTTTCCTTATAAGATATGTAACTCCCTTTGCCCACACTAACTAACATACCTTCAGACAAATACTGGCTGCAGCCATTTCTATTTATAAAGAGAATAAAAACTTCCCTTCACCTTCAGAATTAATTCTGAGCAAATGTCACCAATTTTCCCTTTTCTCATGCTGTCACGAATCAGTGGAAAGAAAAATGGTATTAAGATAACCTGCCTGAAAT
>NW_009719286.1:10289-88015 GCF_000703405.1 Apaloderma vittatum | reverse complement strand
TAGATTAACCTGCCAAAAAGGGGTTCACCAGCTCTGCTGCCATTTTAATTAATGAAAGTTAGAAAACTTTCTACTTTATTACAGCTGTGCCATTGACAGAGATGCTGTGACCAATTTCACAGTTTTACATTGCAGTCTCTCCCTCTTTTTTCTCTTCTGAGGTTTGTCAAAGATCACAAGTAACAGGAAAAAGAAGTTAATGATAGGTTTATAATACCACAAGACTTGACAAAGGAGGAGATGGGTACATAAAGCACCCACAAGTACACTGCTATCACTTTTTAAACTTGCCAAATACCGTACATAAATCATTTATAGGCTTTTCAATTTAGTGGAAGAAAGGCATAGCTTACACCAAAGCTAATGAATGAAGGTGGTTTACATTCCCTAGTTTAAAGAGCAAATAATGTATTTGCTTCCGTAAATAGATTCCTTACAATATATAATACAAAAATAAATTGCTGTAAATAAGCCATTTTTCTGAGCTTACTGAGATTTGCAGCACTCTTGTGGGTGCCATTCGCTGTCCTAATGGAGCTCAAGGAAATATCCTCTCCAGGAATAATTAAACCTTTATTAATGCACTTAGTCTAGATTCTTCTGTTAATTAAAAAAAAAAAAACCACAAAACAAACAAAAAAAACCCAACCCAAAACAAACACTTTTCTCCTCAAAACTACTTCTGACTAATACCAAAATTATAACAAAAATAACCAGAGATGGTGAAGTAGAAAACTATACTACATTTTATACGAAATATACCTTCACAATTTTGAGCACATTAACAAAAAAAATGAGTTGCCAGTGTATTCCTGCCTACTTCAATTTTTATCAACATGTTTTAAAAAGCAAATTTAAGTTTTACAAAATTTTTATGACTATTACTTAATGTCAGACAGGAAGAAAACCAAAGATAGTATTTTCAGTCCCAGCACCTGCCAAGGTAAGTGATTAAGACATAGTAAACTTTGCTAGCTTTCTCCAAGGTCTGTGTATAACACAGGGTGACTGGTGAGGCCATTTGTGTTTCTTACACACTTCTGTCAATCTTCTCCCCAAGCCGGGCCAAACTCTAACTTAACCCCTCTTGTCATTTTAGCATATGAATAAAAATACCCTTTCCTTTCAGGTGGATTTAATCTGAAAACTCTTCTTTACTTTCGTTATGCAGCTCCAGTATTAGAATGACTCCTCAGATTGGTAACTCCTCAGACTACAACTGCAGCCAACAGCAGGTTATACAGCTAGTCTTTATTTCCACATCAGACAATATTCAAAATCCTATAAAACAAGGAGACCACACAAACCTTCCCTAAACTAACAGAGCTTTGCTAGTGAAAGCAAGTTTCATCAAACTCACAGAGGATTGGCCTATTCAGCCCTCTTGGTTATTGCGCGAGTCGAATGAACATCTCCTCCCTTCCAGGGTATTTCTGAAAATTCAGGGGTTTTGGGGAGAAACTCTGAAACCAAGACTGCATTGCAGTGGGCTCCACTCTGTCTACTTCAAGGGTGAGAAAATCCCATGTCAGCTCCATGGGAAACAGAGGGCATGGCCCAGGTTGAAGCTCCTCATGAGGCACCAGTGAGGGCAGGAAAAATGCTGGATGCTACTGTGCCTGAAAGTGTGAGTTATTTGTTTCCATAAAGCTCTGACAGTGCTCAGCAGGGAAATATGATCAATATCCTTCAAAACTGTATCATGAATATGCACTGCAACACTTGACATATGCCTAGTATGTGCTATTCAGATAAAACCTGCAAATGTCATACAAGCTAATTTCAAGTCAGAGGTTTAAAATGAGATGAAAAAAAAAGGGGGGTTAACGTTCTTCGTAAGATGAGAGTATTACAGTAGGAATTCACTTTTAAAGCCAAATACAAAAAGTTTATTTCATGCAACTTACATCTGTCTAAAATTAGAATGGGTATCTAGATGACTTTAATCACAGCGATAACGTACAGAAATCAACTCATATTCAAATTGTATCTCCCAGTGAGATAACATTTTCTAATAATAGGCCAGAAAAAATCTACCATGTTGTTAATACAGATCTAAAATAGGAATGAAGCCATTTAAGTCCTCATAAGACATTATATTTGATGAAAATAGCTATTATTACCCTATCATATCCGCAGTACCAGAACAGGGAGCAAATTATGGTACACTTTTAAAATATTAATTGAAAGTACAGTTCACTATTGTGAAATGAAAGCATAAGGGTTGTATATTTTATACAGAAATAAGTGTTTTGAGAAAACATAGGAAAAAACAATGGATATGTCTCTGCAGTGAACTTCTTAACTTGTTTTAAAGGTTTTAAATGTCAAACGATTTGCACTGATTTTCATCCCATACCAAACCTGTATCAATTAAATCTATGGACCTGGTAAGCATTTTTCATGCCTTTCAAAAGGAAATGTGGCCTGGAGGTAGGCTGAAAACTGCCCAGAGGGCACCACTCAATGGTTTAAGCCCTGCAGGGTTCAGTTTTCAAGCCCAGGTCAAACATCCCACCAGTGACTGAGGCGAGGCCACAGACTACGTGCTAAAAAGTTTGCAGATGACATTAAATTCAGAGGATGAGAAGGGCAATGCCAAATGGGCATTGCTCGGGGGCATCGCTCGGCCCGAGTACGGGGCCAGAAGACACTTCAAGAGGTTCAGTAGAAAGGCAGAAGTCTGTACCTGGGGAGGAAAAATCCCACGTGCCGGGAAGGGATGGTGGAGGGGCAGCAGCCCTGCCGAGGGGTAGCAGCCCTGCCAAGGGGTGCCAGGCTGCAAAGGAGCCGACAGCACGTCCTCATGGAGATGTGGGGAACCCTCTCCTGCGCCTCGCTGGCAGGGGATGCTGAAAAGTCTGCCATCCCCCACGACTGAGTACTGGTGAAATTTCACGGGTTGTCTGAAAATCATAATTTGGACAGAAGCCACCAGAACGATCCTCTGTTAACTCGTTCTCTTTAGAAACAGCACAAAACAGGTCATGACGTCCCGCAAGGTTACAGGAACTATTTAATGACAGTTTTAACACAGAATCTGGAGAATTCTGCGCTGTAAGAAATTGCTTTATGGTACATCTGCTAGCACTTTCCTATTTCAGCTTAAGATAGCCAATATTTTGTGATGTATTGTTTTGTGTTTCCTCCACTTGCTAATTAACTAACATTCAGTAGGCTTAAGAAGTCTCTTTAATAGAAACATTTAGCATATCACAGATTTTTTTTGAATTCTAAAAATGTTAATGCTATTTTTATTTCAATGAGTGTCAAACAAACAATTGTAAAAAATAATTAGATCAGTAATAGCATCTTTAGGATTCACGAAGTTTCAGTTTGCATTGCAAATAATGGCAATCATGAAGTATTAGCAGAACACTGTAAAACTAAATACCTTAATTCTGTATTTAAATTAAAACTCAACTTTCAAAAAAATTTGAGGACATGCAGTTTCTGTCACTCAAATGTACTTGCAGTCATACACACACAATGCTTTCTAATATCACAGTGAACTGCACAGAAAGACTGGAGCATAAGGTGAGCAAATGTTTAATAATCTTGTTTTCAAAGAAAGTGACAAAATAATTAATTGCTATTTTGCTCACAGTGCATCAATTTGATTCGTAGTGTAATGTCATTAAAGCAAGTAAGACAAAGTTAACCAAATATGATTAAAAAACCCAAGCTTTGATGTATTTTCATTTTCTTACATTAACAGTTGCAGAACTTAAAAAAATAAAATCAGACTAAGTTCAACTAGGAAAAAAGAAGATACCATTCTTTGAATAATTCAAAATTTTCTTGGAAAGAAATCTTGTTAATCTGCACACAGCTTTTTTTTATACAAATATTCATAAGCAAAACAGGCTTTTTATACCAAATATTCATCATCAATTCATGAGCATTCACAATTCTTAAAAAGCCTACTTAATATTTTCTTTCTTTTTTCATAGCTCTTCCTGATAACAGAACTATGTTAAGACATTGGAATCCACTAGGAACTAGTTACTCTGCCAGTTGCTTTGCCATACAAAAAGGAGGGAGAACTAAACGCATATTAAATAATCAAAGTAATCTCAGTTCTGTAGAGACCTGACTGCAAAAGGAAGAAGCAGGCAGAGAGCTGGGTATGTGTAGGAATCTTCTGAGAATTGTTCGAGGAGCTCTGCTGGCAGGATCATGTACCTATCTAATCATATTTTGTTTAGGTCTCAGCACTCAAATCAATCTTATATAGTAATATTCAAGTGTGCTATGTATGCTGTGTGTATGTAGAAAGAAATATAATGCATATACATGAAATCTAACCTATCATCAGTGGATGGAGGTATAACACATGCATAAATGGAAGACTAGATCAAGATCACACAGCATGGAATGCAGTTTTTACCTAATAAAATCAGAGATTTTTCCTTTTATCAAAATCTGCCCTCCTACTGCTTAATGTTTCAGA
Organism: Apaloderma vittatum; assembly: GCF_000703405.1. Classification (NCBI taxonomy): domain Eukaryota; kingdom Metazoa; phylum Chordata; class Aves; order Trogoniformes; family Trogonidae; genus Apaloderma; species Apaloderma vittatum. Next base: position 83,562 of record NW_009719286.1, on the reverse strand, counting down.
GACTTTCAAATAGAAAGCGCCAAGCCTTCTCCCACATATATTAACTGAGGCTTGGCAACACACAAGACACTTGGTCCTTAATCAAAAAATATAGAATCACTTTATGAAAAACTGTAAAATATAATTTTGCACAAAAGCTATTTTGGCAACACAAGTAAGAGTTGTTAGTTACAATGCACAGGAGCCTCTGCCATACTCTCAAATATAAATTTAGATAAGAAAAGTGGATGGGGAAAAAACAGAGCCAGTAAAGTAAACAGTGTGTGCGGCAGAAAATACTTGCATTTACAGTACCATCCAGCTTCTGGAGAGAAGCCAGAGACCTTCCCATTAAATCTTTCTGTGCTTTTAACACTGTTGCAAAGCTTCAGGGAATTCTAATTGTATAAACAGTTAGGGGGAAATGAGATTCACTGTGAGACCATGTCCAGCCAGTGGTAAAAGTGATGGTTGCATCTCAGCATCAGTCATTTAGAGCACGAAATTTCCAACTAGCATTTCATAGGCATTTACCAAAATTGTCTTAAATTCAACCAGTTAGCAGTTTCTTTTCTGATTATACAGTCAGCTTCCCAAAGCTAAAGCATGTACAGTAGATGTTTGGTTGACTTTTGATTTTAAATAAAGCAGGTTCTCCAGTATTTATATCATGATAACATTCTAGTGCTTTAAAAATCTGCCCTTCACACAAGCCTAAGCATACATATTTTAAAATTACTTACTGTACAACTTCATATTTTGTTTAAGGCATGAAAAATGGCATATGAATGGGAACAGCTTCCAGAAAAGCATATTTTTTTGACAAAGGCCAGTCCCAGCACATCACATCAAAGGACTAACCTAAAGCCAGAAATGACAGTGTTGTGACCCAAGAGTTTTTAACAAAAATAGTTGAAACAAAATGGATTTTTTTCTCTTTTTCTTCCTTTTTTTTTTAATTTACTTTAAATTACATTACTCTTAATGTCTGTTTAAAGCACCGGTTGCAGTTTTGTGTTTACCACCTCTTCCGAGTGACTTTGGATAACTCATCTGCTTCTTTTGTTCTGAAATTTCAATGTATGAAACTTTAAAAGGCTTCTGTTTCTTTTTTTTTTTCCTTTTTTTTTCTTTAATGGCTGCTGCAAAATTAAAAAGATCCAGAAGTGGTCAGGGGCCTGGTCTAATGCACTTTCAGAAGTCCATTATAAAGATGAATATAAATGAGAATGATAGGTTTTTCCGTAGACCCACAAACCACGCTTAGCTATAAGAAACATATTGTGCATAGTTATTTTTTTTCTTCGAGTGATATGTCTACTAGATCTACATTCTCAGTTTACCAGAGTACGGGAATTTCTACTTTACTAAAGCCAGGATCCTTTCGCAGTTCCCAGTAGGTGTCATTGGTAACCCAGGCTTCTCTTTGATTAGCATCAATAACTTTTCTGCAGAAAAGGGAAAAAAGAAAAAAAAAAGTCTGAGCATAGATCTCTGTTCTTATGCAATATGAAATCAAATTCCAGACCCCTCTGATCTAACCCAATACTAAATCTGTTTTTGTATTTCCAAAGGACACAAGAACTGCCAGAGATTTAAAAATAAAAATCAACCTCTACCTGCGTCAGAAGTGGAAGGTTCAGAAAACAGGGAAGATCACAGATCTATTGCCTGATCTGTCTGAGCAGGTCTTAAAGGCAGATAAAGCCTCTTTGGCCATTACAGAGTCTGATTATGTGCAGGGGATCAACCCAAAGATCTAGATTACAGAATGCAACCCTTTTACCCTTTATATTGTTTGTCTCCTCTGTATTTTGCTCATCCTCCACTACAAAACCACATCAAGCATGTTCAAATCCTTTCACTCTTGATTCCCCATGCTAAACATCAGGCTATATGGCATGACTGTACCTTGTTTCAGAAGAATGCTTAATTAAAAACAAAAAGAAATTAAAAAAAAGCCCCTCACCTCAAAAATAAATAAATTGTAAGTGTATATACATAAATTTACATATACAATTTATAGAGATATATGTATGATGTTGTTCAGGTCATTATTTATTTATTTATGCAATGACTTAACAACATAGTTAAATCTTAGAACCTAATATTATACTTCTATTCCACTTTAAAGTTTAAAAACCAAGGGATTCAGCAGGCTTGCATAGCTGCTGACCATTGTGAGCAAATGATCTTTCAATTATGATTTAAACTATGTAAAAATTGTTTCAGGCAGAAATCAATATCTGACTATTTTTCTTAAAATTGCCATTTTTCAGGTTTTCACAATTAACAGACTACATTGGTGGCAATTCTTGTAGTACTTTGTCCAGTCACACTATAGAAAACAGAGACTTACTACTGAAATGAATACTCACTTGAAAAATTTGGGTACGTATTCAATGCCATTTTCTTCCATGTACCGCCTCCGACCTCTCTGGAGTTCCTCTATTCTTAGTTTCTCAGATGCTGCTGCTTCTATATTTCCTTCTTCCAGAAGCCTGTATGAATAACAGCAGGTCCTATAGCAATCATACAGCGTCTAGAATAAGGGATTTTCTAGCACCCATCGACACAAAAGACAAGCAGAAGACAAGCCTGTGGTTTGTCTTGTACCCAGTTTCAGATCTAGTCATAAAATAAGAATAACCGAGGTGTGACTCCCCAGTCACATGTACCTGACCTATAGCCTAAGGCACTCACGTTCTTTAGTGACTTTAGGACATCACAGACATTGAAGTAGCATGAACTGAGAGTTAGGAGGGAATTAATGTTGCTTCTATTCATAGCAGGAGGGCATGACATTTCAGAGCCTGTCTTTCCAGTCAGTTATGAGGAATCCTACCTCACCCCAAAGACCCCATGGCACTATTACACCAACAAGACAATTTCTACTTTCCCTCAACTGGGTAAAGCAGAAATTTGCTTGCAAGCAGAATCCTGCAAAGCTTAGTTCAGACTTAAGTGAAGACATAGACAAAAGGGAATACTCAGCCAAGCCCAGCCTTAAACCCACCAAATATTAAGTGTATAAATAAGCATTCTTGCCTTTGATCTGGCCTGAATCGTGCATCTGTTGAAGGAAGAAGATCTTTCAGTAAAGGATCTAATTCATTGAGCTCAATAGCAAACCTTGTGAAGCCATAATAACGTTCATAATTGGTTGGCATGGAGCCTGTATGAATATGTATGAGAAAGAAACAAAGCTTTTTAAACTATTATTCATTTACTAATTTCTTTATTAAATTATAACAGCAAAAATATTAATCTATCTTATATGCAATTAAAAAACATCAAAAGCTATTCTCTAGGTGGAACAACATTCAATAAATATTAATTTCAACTGCTTATCCTGCAGAAGTTTTAATTAGATGCTAATAGATTAAAAAACTTTTATCACCTTTCTTCCTTTTTAAATAAAAATTATTGTTTTCAAGATCTGCATGTTAATCATAGTTTCGTGTTCCCTGGGAAGTGGGCTTATCTAATGTCTCTATAAAAGCTAACTTTAACCGATCTTCAGAGTTATTTTTGGAACATAAAGGACACTCACAGACTGACTCAGCACTATTCAACACCCTCAGCACTAACAGCAGCCACAGTGGACATTGCAGAGAGTAGGCTGCAAAGCAGGGTTCAGAATTCTGACAAGAATTACAATTCCTGCATAATAACTCTGCACATAGGAAAGATGCTGTAGGTGCAAAGGATGACTAATTCAACCTCAATGCCTCTAAGTAAGCAGTAAGGAAGTTGAAATCTGCTCCTGAAATCACAGCAGCTCACCATCTCTAAGGACATTAGAGCATTAAGCATTAGCTTTAGCATTAAGACCTTAGCATTGAGACAAAAACAATAAACTGCCACCTCTTATTTGTTGAACCCAAATAAGCTCCCCTGCTCTCTGTGAAAAGGCAGGCAGGCCCAGACATTCATTTTTAATTTTGTTCCGATGTTGACCACAAGACCTCAGAATATCTGACCAGGAGTCAGACTGAGATCTAGAAGACTATACCCTGTAAGAACATTTCCATTTACCTCTATGTAAATTCTTGTTTATTTGTCTTGACAGAAATTTCATCTCTCCAGTAGTATTTTGTGTATTTAAAATGATGGCTAGAACAGTTTTACACAGTTTAGGGTTAAACTATAGTGCCTGTCAGAGTTTATTACAAGCTTCTTACCTGGCCTCCATATGCATTTGGCTGACGGTGCAACCCCACAATAAAGGCCTTCATGCCACTTTCCAAAAAGGCGATGAACCACTTTCCCTTCCTGATCTATCACAACACCCTGGACCTCATTTACATTTGAATTCCAGTAGTTCACCTGCAAGTTTAACACAGAATTACTAGTTCACACTGGTTTTTGCATTACCCATTGTAGCAATACAGATACTGCATGAATCTTAATACATGGCATCAACTGTCCAAATTTTGTACGGGAACAGCTCACCTGGAACCAAGAAAATCAGAATTCAAAATTCAGATCTACACATCTGAGAACTATACTGGTGTTCATTAACCCGATTAAAAAAAAAAAAAAAAGATATTTTGAATGTTGCAAGATCAGAACCAACTAACTCCCCTCTCTCCATGTGGAGAAACACTGAATATACCTGTGCGGAAATCCTTTGAGGAGTGCTGCACACTACTGCTTGCAGCAGGGAAGAAGTACAAATACTATCACTTGTTATTTGTTGCTTTCTGTTTCACTTGTCTGCTTTTCTTTTCTTAGGCACATTTATTTCTTACACCTTCCCCTACTGAGCCAATTGCCCATTCTCAAAACATTAATTAAAATGCAATCCTCAGATGTACAGTAGTGCACCACTGCTAACACTACAATGGTATTGATGTATTTTGTTGCAATATGAAGACAAACTTACTTTTAGGGAAAATAATTGCTGGTAACATAGTTATACAGTGATCTGTTTATATATAGACTCCTCGCCTAGATATTAAAATACTATGAACCAAAACAGCATTATTTAATCTAAAGAGATACAATATGACGGCCAAATTCTAGCAGAAGTAAAATGGCACAGAAGTGGCTTTGTGTTTTCACTGTGGTAATGGAAAAGACATTTTATTTTTAACCTAAAACCAACAACAGTATAGCAGACAGCTATATAGCAATGCAACACACTGATATCAAATGTTCAATGGAATAGAGTCATACTACTTGATATAGAAATTTCATTTGACAATTTATGCATTTACAAATGTTTAGTAAGACAAAAATGTGGAATGTGGATTTCAGGAATAGTGAAGAACAGCTTGGTGTATTCTTAAACTATGCAGTTTTATGAATGTATGACATGTATTAGGATACATATGTTACCTTGACAAATGTGAGTTTACAAATACAAACACTGCTTTTTGTGTTTCTGATAGTTATCTCTCCATAGTGTTCTATCCATCTCCTTCCACTAAGAATATTATGTATGCAAGTAGTGACTTTGTTCCAGACATAGTAGTCTCCATACCTAAGAACAAATTAACAGGTAGTTGGTAACATACATTAATCATGTTCACTATAGACAAAAAAAGTAAAACAGCTCCATTATCATAAATACAAGACCACATTCCTCAAAAACTTTTGAAACAATAGTTTACTTTAATAAAGCTCTAATTCTCCAGAGAGAAGCTCTCCTACGCTCTAGTGTAGAGAACTGAAGAACTGAAGAACTGAGAACTGTGAACCACAGATCAAAACATTATGAACCACTGAAGCCCTGCACGGCACATTCACGGTCCTCAGAGCATTAGGTGGTTTGGCCACAATTCCTTGAGGGGCCTTAGGGCAGTAACCCAAAGAGAAACATAAGGCTGAATTGAGGCTACAAGCAGACTGTGTAATTAAATTACAAACAGAATAAAATAAATCTGGAAAGGAGGTAGCAGAAAAGAAGTAGGAAGCAGGAGCTCAGTGACACATCATTCCTTTCTCTCTGAAACAACTACTCAGAGTCTGAGCATCTTTATTGTCAAACAAGGGAATAAAATGAGGGAATCACATTGTGAAAAGCACGTTCTCCTTCAGAGATAAAGAGCAAGCATGAAGACAGAAGATAAAGATGCTCCTGAGTGCATTTACTTCAATTTCATGAGATGCATAAAGAGGTAGAGTGGTGTCATACTGTTAGAGGCAGAAAGAAAAGCTGGCTGCAGTGTACAGGAGCTGGAATAGTACTGCAAAACCAGCAGGTATGTTTAAAGCATCCTCTCCTTGCATATTGTCAGGACTTACCACTTGCAACTAGGTTTAACCTGTGGTGAAATTTCTTCTCACAGCTCTGTCAACATCTCAAATATATGTTTTGGCTTATCTACATATTGAAAAATGACCTTAAATTGTTACTAGTGGCTGTTCTGAGGGAACATTCAGCAGTATGGAGAGCCTTAGGACAGTGCTAGTTGCTGATAGTCCTATACTACAGCCTTGTTCTGAACAGTTGACCACTACTATACATGCAAAACTTGTGTTCTCTCTCCTAAAACCTTTCTATCCTGCTCTGTCCATTGCTTTTTAGTTTGCATATGTTTCCTTCAAAGGTGCAAGTGGATCTTCAGACTCAAAAACACTTCAGTATCGCCACCTGTACACTCAGCAGAGATTTGATCTAGGCACTAACTCTCACAGTGCAATTCATGTCTGCATACACTTCCTCCAATCCATTCCCAAGGCAGCACAGATTAGATTGTAGCAAAGACTGAAAATAAAAATAGAACAGTAGCTTACTTCGGAAGAGTCACGTTCAAGGTTCCAACTGGCAGAATTTCCATTGATTTCCCCCAGAATTTGTTTTTCCACCTGATATCTAAATACAATAGTGAAAGATTTACAAAACTGAAAAGACTGCAGTCTCCCTCTTGCAGCGATCTGTGTGGCACATGAGACGATCAATGTTTAAATCATCCAGTTTAAAACAGAACAGCATGAGGTTGCCATGAAAATACAAAAAAAAAAAACAACCTGAAAAATTACGTTAGGTCAGAAAAACTAAAGATAGGTTTGATTTTCTTCTAGGAGTCATGCCTGTGCTACATTATTGTCAAATCTCTCATGAAAACATTTAATACAAATTAAATGCATGTGCCAGAGCTGCTTGTTCAACTGTGTAAAAAGAACTGCTTGTGTTTGTAAGAAATAACCATATTCTTGACAAAAATCTTTAAGCAGAAAAGTATAAAGTGACTGCAAGTGACAAGGGAAGCTCTAACACATCTGCTCGCTCTTTAGAATGTCAATTTGGAGTGAAATTATTTAGCGCATCAGTTTGTAATACGTTACTACAAAATAATAAGTATAGAAGTTTTGAGTAAACTCCAAATGCAGAGCTCAGCTTGTACAAAGTACTTGCTAATAAAAAAGGAGTTTATGCTTTTGAATTAAAAAAGTATACCTTGCCAAAACACAAAGTTCTTCGATTCACAGTGACAGGCCGAAATGGGAGGATGGTGGCTAACCTGGAAAACAGTTTGGCTGAGTCAAAAACAATTCATTTTCATTTCTACGACGATACAATTGTTACTGCAATATGAAAATACTGCATAACTCACATTATTTATTAGCCTATGTTGCTATGAAAACAGATGTAACTTAAGTTTACTTAAAACACTATGTACTTAAAACACTTCCTTGCGATTACTGTGAAAATATACACTTTCTAGCATTTAATGAAGTTCACTCATATTAACATTTCTTTGCTACTAAGAAAGAAAACCATTCTAACTAGAAAAAAAAAAAATTTCTCTAGAAAACTGAGAAACCAAACTCTAAGACTAAAGAGAAGTGTCTGTCTAGAAACAAGCTTTACCTGCTCTGAGAAAAATCGAAATCCTTTGTCTTCTCTAATACATTCATAAGTTTCACCAAGCACTGGGTTAAATGGCTTGCTTCCTGCTCTAAAGTAGGTGGAGGCATAGCCTGATGCTGCAAAAGCAGCTATGAGAACCTGTGAAAATACAGACAAGAATGTGAGAATAGGCAGAGATTCTTGTGATTACACCAATCCCTATGTGCTATCACATAACTCACTCAAAGTGAAATCAAGATTAATGAAACATGCCTTGAGAGTGAGACCATACATCTCAGCCAGAACCAGTATAAATTGTATTTCTTTTATTAATATAATTTATTTTTCTTCATAGCCTCAGTCAGTCTCTTCCAACAGTCCTTTAAAATAACAATCTGCACATAGTACTGTTTTTCTACCTTTGACAAGGGTCATCGCTAATAAACTAAAATACAGACTCTGTTCTAACACTTTCTGTGAACAAATTTTATATGACAACTTCTAATGACAAGACCTCATATCGTTTTCCTACAGAAACTATTTTATTCAGTGCCAGACACAAACGGCTCTCACTCAGGATTTTATTAATGCAGAGTTATCTCAGCAGCATACACAAGTGCAGTCTTATCAGCCCCCATGTCTACAGGTACAACCTAAATTTAGAAATCTCTAAATCAGGCCCAGATGGGAGAAATAAGGTAAGTGATATGCCATGGTAATTTAGATTACAATTCCTTTTAAAAGAATGAAATATATAGATATATCTCACAATAGACACTCAGAAGTCCACAAAAATTCTAAAAAAGCAATATGAGGATAAATATCACTCAGCTATGGATAATCTGTTAACAGCAGGGTGAACCTTAAACAGGTCCCCCTCTCCCCATACTAATGAGGACATAACACTTGTATGAGCTCATATATATGTTTTGTTCTCTGTGTAATGGGTGCTCCATTCTTGAATTTATATTATTCATAACTGCAGCACCAAAAGAATTAATGCTCTTTTCATTCAGCAGTGCTTTTCATCAACAGTGAAAAACTTTATTCTTCCAAAATCTTTTTCATCGATTTACCTATAAGACACTGCAGAGAAATGAGGGGGTTTACTATTCTTATGATAGATAGAGCAGTGGGAAGGATAAAAAGCTTACACTACTTTTTTATGCTTATTTAAGAAAGCAAAGTCCTGATCTTTCAGAGAACGTGAAGAAGCAGGTAATATATTCATTCACAGTACTGCTACCACTTATGCTTTGGGTATCCAGCACTTCTGCAAAGTAGTCCCACACGTCTCAGTCCGGGTATGCAATTTGCATTTTTAAGGTCCCTGTTAAAAAGTTTGGCTTGTGTCCCCAGTATCATCCTGGATATCTGTAGCAGAGAAGGAGACTGAATCCATGTTTCCAAGGAAGCTTCCAGTTGCAGTATGGCTTTTCCTTCCTGAACTCTCCCAATTACTTCAATACTCACCTTCCAAGCTTTTCAAAAAGGGAGGCAGAGTCCTACAGGCAAAAGCAGCCTGCTTTATTCAGTACAACCCTGCACAGTCCTTACAGGATCTCCCTTTTATGAGGAACATAAGGAGTCTTGTAGGAAAACAGCATGTTTTGATACATAACTCAACTTTGTATCACAGACAGGTCCAACTTCTTCAGTGGCAGGGACATAATGCCAGTGCTTAGGACCCCCCACTTTCCTGCAGGCCATGTGAACACGGCAGCTCATGGACCCAAGTGTGTGCCTATATGTTAACCACAGGCAACCTGTCTTCTCCAAATTATCCATAGTGCTGCCAACCCATGCCAGAGAGCAGCAGGTATATGTTCAGCAATACTACTGTCAGCTTTCCCCTAATAGCCTTTTCCCATTTCTTCTTCTGAGAAGAAGACATGACAGATCAAAAAACCCTGAAAGGTGAAAGTAGGCTGTTGGCTGTCAGTTAAAAAAAACAAGACATACTTACAGGGGAGCTGAAGTCTGGCTGCCCAGGCAAACTTTGTTTTGGTCTTTTGGAACTTCTCTATTAGAAATTGCCTAGGACAACAGCTTATTGACACTACAAAGCAGCCACAGGCTTGATCAGCTCTTTGAAACTGCTGAACTTGACCAGTGAAAGCCATGAAAGGAGGCTGCAGGGACAACGCCTACAAATACAGTCCCAGAGAGTGAGATGAGTCTTCACATCAATGACTCACTATTGCAGGACTTGGTTCAAAGTCAAGAAAACTCCCTCAGCCTTGTTCAGATCAAATCTATCACCCATAGTTTTTCACAGCATTAATCCGACGCAGCAGGGAGGTCTGTCAGTGAATAGGAAGAGCAACACAGAACTCTGCAGACACCTCCACCCAACAGCTCCCTTTTTAATATAAACGTAAGAAGTGATCCACTAAATTTATTACCATGCGCTCATAAGGGTCATCTGTTTCAGCAGCTTTGTCCAAGAGTTCGCTGTATTCCAGCTCTTCGCAAAGATGTTGCAAGGTATTCAGAGGTTCATTTAGCTCAACTGGCATGGATACCTTGGAAAGATCTTTGCCAATGTTGTTTCTCAAAATATTCCACAGATTGATGTTACTGGTGTCAGGGCTGGGAGCTGGGAGACAGGTTCTCCGTCCATTCCTGAATGCGCCTCCTGTTAGCTCACCATTAAGAACTGGGGAGGGAAATAACCATTACCATAAGAAAAAGCACCAGATTAAGAAAAAAAGACATCCATTGAACCAAACCACCACCAGAACAAGCAATTGCAATTTCACTGATTTTACAGAATCACAGAATGTGAATCACAGAATCACAGAATGTCAGGGGTTGGAAGGGACCTCAAAAGATCATCTAGTCCAGACCCCCTGCCAGAGCAGGATCACCTACAGTAGATCGGAAATCATTTCAGATCGCAGATCATTTCAGTTGAGTTGGTCTTGTATAGACACGCAATAAATCTGGTACACAAGCACAAGCAATGTAATTTCACAAAGTTTAAAACATAGCAGTATACTTTGCCGAGAAATGTTGTCTGCAACACTGGTGTTGTCCTCAGATATGTTATCACTCACATCACTGATATAAGATTCATCATCAGAAGCCTAAAACATAAATAAAATATCAGTTGAGTACTTATAAAATATACTGACAAATTACACAGAGATAAGTTAAACACAAATATTCAAAGAAACCATCTCTACTCAGAGCTTTTAACTAAATCAACTGGATGTTTCAACTAGCCCATACTCTCAATCCACTAAAAGTGTCAAAACAAATGCCATTGTCTCCTTAATGCTTCTGAATTCCTTATTATGAAGACAAATACTGATATTAAATTTGCAGAAGAGTGACTGAGATCAGAGATGAACAAAAAATTTAAAACGTAACACGCTGGGGATGGGAGCCAGAAGAGATAGTCAGATTTGTGCTCTTTATAAAGAACCAGACAATAAATCACAGCTGTGTTTCTGCAGAAAGTTTATATAAACATAGACCTATAGTTTTGCAAAACAAGAACTACATCAATGTTAAGACTATTTTTCAGATTTTTTTTTTAAAAATACATTATTTGGAAATATTACTTTTAAAATATTTTTCAGTATTTACTGATGACAGAGCATTTATTATAAGGTCTATATCATTTTGGGGTGATTTTGTAGAGTTTCCATTTTGTTTATACCATACAGACACACCAATTTTCCATGCTGATACAGACAATCCAGACTATTGAGGTAACATCTACTTTACACCCACCAGAAGCAGTAAGGAACCATTCCATTCTTCAGATGAGCAACTCTAGCTGTTGTTGCACCAACTCATGGCATGTAAGCAATCATTGTCAAAGAGAAAATATGGTGGCACACTCTTATTTCTTTTTACAGAAGAGTTGTGGTAAACCTCAGCACTACTGCGGCTTTACAAAAAGATATTTTTTAAAAAATAAATAAATTTTAAACATTTAACAATTTATTCAGGATATCACAGGAAAGCTGTGGACAGCAACATGATTTGGGTGCCTGAACTCTGTTCGACTGCTTCCACTTTGAGCCTGAGTGACCCAATTTTTCAGGCTTTTGTCTGTTTCTCTGATTACAGAGAATAACTTTATATGTAAACTAGAAGTCTATTTCTTAAAGAGTATTTAAAAATCTTAATTAGTTGACTGCATAGTTAGGCATAATTTCTTCCCTCTGTCATCCTTCTCTGAAAGTGCCATAGTCTAGCCAGGACATGCACTGAACATAAGTTATTGATACAAACAACTTTCTACTTAGTTTTACACTTTAAGGAATGTCTGCACCCCATCACAAGGAAGCCTCAGGTTCATTTATCTACACTTTATACATTCTGACACCTTTTTATTCTAAGCAGCATTACTGAAAAAAACTAAATTATTCACTAGTGTTAGCAATACCTCTATCTGTCCAACAATGAAGCTGCACTATGCTGTCCCAGCCTACCTCGTTTTCTGATGAGCTGGCAGATAGAAGCACTTCCTGTGCATCAAAGAACTCTGAAACGGATTCGGACATAGAGAGCCTGCTCTCATTAGAAACTTGCTGAGATAGTGGCAAACCGACATGAATTTGTTCACCCGCCTGTAAATAAAACACAGAAAAATAAAAATATTATTTCTAGGATAAAGGAAATACGCAGAGAAGGGGTAAATCCCCTGAATAATTTTTCTACACCAAATATAAGCACAGACAGTAAAGACAGGATTTTAGCAGGGGATTATGTGCACCTAACAGATGAGACTTTGACAATTACTAAATGAAGTGCATTTTGAGCACTGAGATACGTGTCTTCATCTGAGGCCTACTCAGCACCAACTGTCAAGTTTTAGCAGCGCAAATAATCACAGATCTAGTTCTGTATCCAGAGGAATTATTTTGTGGACGATAGCTGCATTGTGTCAGACAAGTTTAAGCATGAAATTCAGGTGAAAATACGCCTGGTCATAACAAATTACATCACTGGGAGCTAGCTCTGATACAATCAAAACTCAAATATAAAATTTTATAAGGTCAGGAAGCGATAAGTTACTTTCAGAACAAATACACTTGTGAACCAGTTTATTAACAAACATCTAAAATATTGATTATTCAGGAGGATGGCTATAATATACAGTTATGTGCTTTATTCCATGTTTGTACTCCAAATCTAATCTGAATTCCGCCCTTTACACTGGCTCAATACTACTACAGGAAAAAATTCTTTATGGTTTCTTATAAAGAGAATTTAACAAAAAAAGGCAAGAGTTCAACATTGTGTTTTGTGTGTATTAGCAGGGGGGCAAGCTAACTTAAATAGTGGAACCTATGTTGCTCTTCCTGCTATTGATGGGAGGAATATCAGGTTTCAGCATGTTACCCACCAGGTTACTGCTTTAAAAAAGGGGAAAAATAATAAGATTCGCTCTTTGGATCATTCCCCCAAAGGAGATGCTGCTGTGGAGGCAAACAAGCTTCCAACTTAATCCCTTAATTTATACAGCATGTTGCCTCTGGGAGATAATACAGATGAAACTACTGAAGCCCTTCGAACAGATAGCTCTTCAGATTACAACTCCATCCCCATTAATCTTACTACAGAAGTCCTGCAAATGGTTTTGATGACATCTTAATCCTGTACAATTATTCTATATAGTTACCTCAAAATGCACTAACAAAAAAAAAAATCATAAACAAGCCAGGAGGTCAAAAAACATTCATTTTCCACTGAGGCTTATAAGCTTGCAGATCATTTATGAATTATAATGGAAACAGAAGCTCGGTTCCATGTTATCTTTGCAGGAAGTGATTAATAGTTTAAGTTTTTGTACAAGACAGAGCAACTTGGAGAAATATACATGCTCCTACCTGAAAAAGGTGTTCACACAGACATTACCTACTCACTGCAAGATTTATATACATAAAGCAATCAAGAGAAGTGAATGAGAGATCTGGGAACCTCTTTGATAAACTCCTTCAGACACACTTGCACCAAGACAGCAATGTACATATGAAAAAGAAACAGGTAACAAACAAAAAACCCCAGCAAAATAGAAGAAATGGTCATTGCTCAGAACTTCACTGCAGATTGCTGTGCTGTGGCACTGCTTCACTTCTACCTTCTGCTGCCAGTCTCCAACATGATGGACTCTTAGAAAAATTGTTCGGACATTTTCAAAAAGCAAGTAAGCAAAAGTCATTGGAAACATTTTTTTTTACCTTTCTTTCCTATCAGAAGAAATAATTAGGAGACAAAAGTATGTTAATTGAGGTGGTATATGCATAGAAAAAAAATAGTGGAAATAACAAATGAAAAATACTTCAGTAAAATACAAGCAGAATGGCTGTCAAAGTGACCACATTAATTGTAACATTACAGCTCACAAACTGAGATTTGTCCTTCTCCTGAGGGAAGCTGACTTGGTATTAATACAGATGTTTGGTAATCTGTTGATTACAAAATGAGAAAGAGTAGATGTTGCAAACATGATATTAGCATAGTGCTTGGTTCATAGACTAAATCGTTTGGTTTCAGCAGTGCCACTCAAGATATTAAACATCAGACCCTTTAAGCACTTCCAAGATTAGGCCATTAACCACAGAACTGTTCTGTTGATTTGGCAAGAAACTAAGATAAAGAATTGATTAGCTACTGTGTGTTACATTCAAATACAGTAAAACCTCACTAATTCCCACAGCCAATGATTTGTATTCTAAACCTGGACTCCTTCCCTGTTTCTCTGCAGAGACCAAACTCAGTTCTTTCAGAAGATCTGACACATGTAAAATAAAAGACATACGATTTATTTTATGCAGGGAAAATATAACCTGACTTTTTCTATAAATGAACACTTGCCAATCTGAAAAAAATCTATAATTTGCCAGGAGTGTTTCAGCTATTAGTGAGAATTAGCAAGGTTTGATTGTACTCTAAATTCATTAAAGACCAAAGTCTTACCTCATCAGGACTAGGGATAATATTTACACTGACAACCTGATCACAAATAACAGATTCTGAATGTATTCTGTTCAAGCGACTTCTTAGTTCAGCATTCTGGTTGAGAGCCTTAAAATAAAAATTGCACATTTCATTTAAAATTAAAAAATAAGCATTAAACAGGAAAAAAATAGCTTCTTCCCAGCAAGAAATCACAGAACCTTCTTTCTTCTATTTTCAGAGATATATCTATTTAATTGTTGGATTGTTTTGCCTTCAGAGAATTCCAGGAGCCAGACTGGACAGACATTCTCTCAAAATGTAACAGGGGCATTCTACCCTAATTCTTCAACTCAGTCTTTGGCAAGTATACTGGTGGGTTATGTACATTGCGGAAATGGGGAGTGAATGTAGCAAGAAGGAATGAAACTGCAGAACAACAAACAGGAATAACCCACAAAAATGCCCAAAGAGGTAGTTCTTGGTTTACACCTACATAGACTTTGCTGAACCAAGGTCATCCCCACTTAGAGCCTGCAAAAGGAAACTGCTGCCCTTCCAGCAAAAGCACCACAATTGCTAAAATCAGTGCGTGTTTGCCTGTCCAGACTAATTTGATGTATGTGCACATGTGTACTCATTTCAAACTACTGATTTATTAGATTGTCACAAACACCAGTAGAATTCAACTAGTATCTGCTATTGGTTGACTTTTCTCCTTCTCTAAAGCCCAACTTAGATTATAAATTTGGAAGCATATATACATATTGTCTATTATCTAGAAAGACTTGTGCAAGATTCTGAAATCCAGAAAGAGTGTTACATACCTAGAACATGAACTGACTTATCCCCAGCACTGAGGATTATAGAAAAGAACAACAGATAGCCATACTGTTTTAGTAGAAAATGACTGTTATAATGGAGTAAGAATATTCTTCTGCCTCCCCCTAGCACAGACTGAGGAATAGATTGCGTAAGTGCACTGAAAATAAAGTAGGATCAAAATGAAATAGGTTAGCTTAAACTGCTGCTAAACAGTTTAAATTACCCCATTTTGCTTTGTTCTGAAACAGTTTGGGTGTGTTCACAGCCGCCACCTACCAGGTAGGGAAGGTGATGACTAACAGCAGCCTAGCAGCAGCTTCTTAACTGCTCAGACCTGGTCATGAGACTGGTCAAACTCAGCTGTCTGCTAAGGTCAAATTGCCACTTATTTCCCGCTAAGGCAGTGACATTTAGACTGACACTGGAGGCCAGCAGCAAGAAGAAAACATGATCACCTATTTCATACAAGTTGCTAATATGTCTCCATAGGTCTTAATTAAACCAGGAATGGTTACCTCTATCTCTTGTTCTTAACCTTTCTTTATTACAACACACAGTAATCAATCTGCATAACGTGATGTGTATGCGTATCTACAGAAATATTGTGCATCAGTTTCAATCCCATAGTAAAAACCTCCAACCCAATAACAACAGTGGATGAAATTGTATACACATTTAGGTGAAGTTCTGCTTGCCTTTAAACATCTGCACACATTTCTTGCAGATGCAGTACTCCACATCAATACATTCTTCACAGTAAAAGCTTTTACGTTTCCTTGAAAATTAAAAAATTTGAGTTATTTTGCAGCCTGCGGACTTAGTGTCATTTTATCTCTTCTCTGCTAAAGCCAATGACACTTTGTCCTTTGGCTTAGTGAAAGACATACTAGACAGTAAGAGGTGCGCATCTAAAAATCCAGTTTACTCATGATTAACCTGTAATGCATGATTCCTTTTGCAGTTAGAGACATGGCCATATAAAACAAATCTGAAAATACCTGGTGAAAATTTGAAACTTAATTAAGAAAACAAGAAAAACTCCTTGGCTGTGCTGGAAACAGCTCCAGGAAAAATCTAGCATACGTATAAAAACATTTGATCCTTTTTCTTTACTTTGGAAAACAACACCAGATGTGTGCTTACATAAACAAACGATACCCTTCATCTTCACACGCACTGAGCTCAGGCCTATGTCATAACAGAACATATGTCATAGCTCTGGTCAAGAACTTGGCTTTGTCTTGGCTCCTTTACCTCAGGAAAAGGCCAAAATACAACATTTGGCATGCTAGATGTGTTTTAAATCAAATCAAGAACATACCTGAGAGAGGGACTGTCTGAGGTGTGCTATTTGAGCATTGTGGCCTGTATGATCCTGCTCGGAAACAATCTGCTTAAGCTTCTCCTTCTCTATAGCTATGCTGTTAAAGGCAGACTTCAGAAGAGAATGCACTACGGAAAAAGAAAAAAAGAAGCTACAGGACTGCACAACTGCACACTGACATCTTTTACGATATTTCAGCAATAAAGACAGAGCGTGATATTTCCAATCCACAATTATAAAAGTTTGAAACAAGGACCTGAACTTCAAGTAATCCATGCCAACCTACAGCTTAAGGCTCTAATGTGCATACTGTATGTTCACACATATGTCATCTGAGAATACTCTAGGGAAAGGTGCATATTTCAAAAACCTGTGTCCGATATGTGTTTTTTCTGTCTTTTTAATTTTTATTTTCAGAGTTATAAAAAAATTAGCTCTGCTAAGAGTTCATATTTCACTAATAAAGAGGATTAATTTGTCTTTAAACAGGTTTTGACGATTTTTAAGCCATCTGTCTCACATTTTTCTTACATTTGTTATATAACAGATAGGAAACTGATACCAAATCTTTCTGAAAATTACAGTCTGTAAAATTATCAGGCTGTAAGACCATTCATTTACTGGCAATAAAGTGCCATTTTTAAAGTACATTCTAGTAATAAGCTTTTCTTCTGCTGTTTCCACCGACATAGAAAACATTGCACAAAAATGAATTGCACAATATTACATGTAGAGGTGACAGTCTGATACCTCTTTGGGGAGAAATAAAGCATTTTACTGAGAAAAAAAAATGCTTTCCAATTCAGTTGTGTATTTACAAGATGCAGAAAGCAGTTCAGAAGACCTCTGAAAAAATCTCTTATCAGACACAGTTTGCCTGTCTCTAGATTCACAACATCCATGGAAAATGTAAGTAGGATAATACCTGTCATCTTTACATAAGCCACCAGACCAGCTGAAAATTCTTATACAAGATCATCCAATGCAGATGAATGCTCTGGCTATAACTGAGTGAAGGCAATAAAGAAACAACAGGGGGCAATAAAGGAAAGGTTTGACATTTCCAGTTACCTTTTTGTGCCATGAGGCAGAATTCTTCTTGAAGCTTCATGTACTCAGTAGAGCACTCGAGAGGGTCCGTTACATGGCTTTGGGGAGTCTGAAACTCAATGTCTGCACAGAGGTTGGGATTGGATGAATGCAGTCGAACAGGTGACATTGTAGCACTGAAAGGGACCTACAGGAACAAATAGGGAAGTAAGATTGCATAAGGCACAGTCACCCTTTTGACTCCATTGAAGGAAAATACAAACTTCTGAGACCGAAAGACTGAGTTCCCAATGTGACAAACATGGTAAAAGTGAACATGTAACTTGTAACTTTTGGTACTTATTACTCTCCTAAATCTCAACACAGCTGATGCAGAATTCTCTTGCAATCTTTCACTGAAACAGACAAAAGAAGGCCTCAATAGCCAGCTAACAGCTAACAATGGAGCATTTCAATTCTAGCACTTACAAGAATGGGTCATTTCCTAATGCTTAAAAGATGACTGGAAAATTGACACTTGCCACTTCATATTTGGACATTTGAGAATACATGTAGCATGACTCTGTTGTTACAATACTAACATTTGAAGCATGCAAGTTCCTCCACAGGTCTGGAAGTAGGATATAATATTGTCAAATATACCATTGAAGTTTTTCAGAACTACTGGTAAATCTTGAGTTGAGACTCACTGCACTGGGAACTACGAAGAGGGAAAAAGAACATAGTCTTCCTATACTCTTTCTAGCTAAACAAATGAACAACAAACAACAAAAGAAATCATCAAAACTCCATCTGATTTTCATTTAAAGTACATAAACTACAAATAAATGCAAAGTAATACAGTTTAGTTTATTACATTTCCACTTCTCCTTCTATACTTTTCAGGTACAGTAGTAAAAATATACATCCAAATCTTTGTAAGTTTTATACACACCTATCATGTGTACCTGTATGCTACACATGCAGTGCATGGCTGCCACTGTTACATATATGATGTGTATGTGTGAGCATGCATGTTTTATTTCAAGTTTACCATTTACACACATTTGTATAAAAATCAGGCCAAGAACCCAATTTTCAAATTTGAATGCAAAGGAAAGGCACACAGAACTGCATTTGGTTACTTAAATATTAGCCACTCTTAAACACGTTGAACTAATTTCATTACATTGATCAAGCATTTCCACACTACAGTCCAATGTAATTATTCGAATATGAAAAATGAGGTCAAAATATAAAATGTGTCTTCCAAGGCATGATAAAAAACAGCAGATAACATAAAAAGTCATATTACTAAGAATGCTTATCAACGGATAATTTCTATACTACTGAGTATTTCAAATTGGTACCTTGTTATTTGATTAGAACAGGGAATAGTTTTATCAATCCTTTCCTGTGAAGCTGTCATCAATACACGTTTTAAGTTTCTGATTCCCCAATGAAACCCTCAAAGTCCTTTTGGATCAATTCATCATATCTCATTCCATTTATGAGCATATTCTACAAAACACCATTTTCCGTCCTGTTCCTCCTCAATTTCCATATATATACCACATAAAATAATAGCTCTATGGCACCTACCCAGTATAAACTTTATTCTCTTCTCCCATGTATTTTCATTTGCAGCTACATAAAAAGTACATAATTTTTATTGGACCTCATTTTAGCCTCCTATCAGGAAGACTTTATTAACAGGAGATGTAAAACAAATTCCTTCCCTTTTTACTGGTCATTTAGCCCATTATCTTCTTCACTAGTACCAGACTGCCTCTCTCAACAGTCCAACAAAATAAGGTTGAGTAATGTGACTAAACGTAGGTTAGTTTCAAGTTTCCTTTACAAAACACTTCCTAAATCAGAGAGCACGTTCCCACAACTTTCTGGCTGGAGCACCGCAAAGGTTCCATTGCTCCAGGTCTCTCCAACGAGGACAGAGGAGGCGGCTACATGATAGCTGTGTGTGCAGGGAGCACATATCCAACACTCAAGCCTGCCCAGAAGGCAGGAAAGAAAGCTGACCCCAGCTATAACACAGGAGCTTGAGTGAGAGTGGTGCAGGTTGTTCCAGCCCCACACAGACAGGCAGACCTGCAGGCAGGCTGCCCGCACCCCCGGGGGTATGCTCTTCAGTCACTTTGTGATGAACCTAGCTGAAGAGACCTGCTTTAGATTCACCATTTCTTCCTCATACCTCAGCTGGCCAAGTAATGTTTCTGCAGAGGGGTTTATTGGAAAAATGACGTCTGAAAGCATGTCCTAGAAAGAGCATTTACATGTTCCACAAATACTGTCACACTGCTTGCAAGAAATAGACTTTCACAGAGACAAGTAGCTGCTTTGTCAACTGCTTTAAATACAAGAACCAAAAATACTGAACTGTTGACTGACTTGAACTCTCCTCATATGTATCTTTTAGAAAGGTTTCCAAGCTACTTTCCACAACTGTTGAAGAAATCCGCATTGAAGAAACTTTCATTCTCTTGAATAGGCAACAGTGCAAGAAATACTGCTGATGGACCTCTCGTTCCATTTTTTCCTTTCACTGCTATGCTTTTTCTCTATATCCACAGTGACTTGATTCTGACTTTATCACACTTTTTTGAGGGGTGTTGGTTTTTGTTTACAAGGTTTTTTAAAAAGTATTTAGCTTCCTGATCCATCTGACTGGTTTCCTACACACACACACACACACACACTCTTCTAGACATGACTTCAGATGTACCTTGTCCTGCTTTACACCAAGGGTGTAATACCCACTCATCCATCACCTTCAGAATTACGTGTTTGTGTAGGAACAGACTGTTCCTGGTAGAGTGGGTTGTAAGGAAAACTTCCTCTTTCTGACGTGCATTTAACTGATTTAATTCTGTCAATTCCTCAGTCTATACACAGAGCTTCACTGTCTGGGAGATGCAAGCACTTTGCTACATCAGCCAGGAAGAATAAGCCCTTGCCATGATCACTCCAACAGCTGTAGAGTCATTTTGGTGCCTCTAGTTTTCCCTCCTCCTGCATTTTTTCCATCTCCTTCAAGACCTCCCTCAACAGGCCCTCACTTCTGCTGCACATAACAACTCAGCAATTGATTCCCTAGACTTCTGCTGCTTTGCAATCTAAGTCCAGCTGCATTTGCTCCACTTAAGCACTCCTCCGGACAGCTCTTGTTTCACTACTGCTGGACCTTCTGGGTAGAGTCTCCCACCAACACTGCTCAGCCACGTCATCTGAGAAGGTTGACTTCTCTGGCAGGCAGGTGGACCGCTGAGGTTGGAATAGCAATCAATTATTGAGCACAGCATTCAGCAGCAACTGATTACAGGGGATTATATTTAGATGATTTAATTTGGGAACTGGAGAAACAGTGATTCTTTCTCACGCCTTTTAGGAGGACCTAAGAGTAAAACTGAGTTCTGTGGTCCAGGTAGCAGGAGCTCAAGATATTCAGGCTTAAGCAGAAGCTAGGTGTGATTTAGGGAATTTTAGCAATGGGCTGGTCTAGCAGATTTTCAATTATTTAGCCTGGTGAAGACACTCACTGCTTGGGCTAGGCAAGGAGTATACACAGTTAAGGCTCTCTTCAATCTTTGGCTGCACAGATTCTTCCCTGTCTAGGTGCCGTACTAATCAGTTGATGGATTAGTATTAATGTCTATATTGTGCATCCTAATAAGTGCTTTCCTGATAAAGGAGTAGCTGGAGATATACTTTGATGCTAATTTGACTTCATAAACAGCACTTCCCTCTTCCAATTCCTAGCTCCTGTGTTGATTTCACAGCTCCTGATTTTGTGTCAAAGACACAGAGAACTGGCAAAACTAAATAGTTTAGTTTATAGACACTAGAGGTAGTAATATGACTTTTTGGGATTATGGAATGTAAACAGAAAGTGTCTCAAATGAAAAGGCTAACCTTATACTACTTTAAAAAAAAAACCCAGAGAATTTTATAATTCCATGGTTGTTTGTAACAAATCTCCTTGGTTCTACTGTCTTGCTATAGAGTGTCACGAAAATCTTTTAAGAGAACTTGACCGTTTCTTTCCATTTTGTGTAGCATATAGCAGAGTATGTCAAAAATGTTCATATATTGCAGGGCCTGAGTTTAACTATCACTTGCACTTGCATAAAGGAGGAAGGACGTGTACCACGTAAACAAGCACAGACCCACATTTATGGAATTAATTTGTGTCAGGCCTGACCACTTATAAGAAAGTCAGCTGAAAGTGGGTAGCATGGACACCTCCAAAAAGTGCAAGAAACATTTTCATAAGTTTATCACACATTCAAGTTATACAGCTTCCCATTTTTAGAGCTATCCCTTGATTTTTAAAGCCACTCACTGTTGTAGCCACTGCAGCTGCCAGTCTCTGCCGGCGTCGTGTTGTGCTGAACTGGCCCTTCGGTGCCGGCCCTTCCTGACAGTGAATGCAAGAAGACAAGGAAGTAGAAAAAGAGAAGGGAAAGGGTGATGGGTCACAGGAAGATGAAAGGTGATCAGAAAAGGGAGAGGGAGAGTCTTTAAGTGGATTTCAGTTTTGTTAACTCTTATGGCCTACACATTTTGATGACATATCACACGTTTTCAGTTGTGTATGCCAGTGACAAAAAATAGCTAGATATTTCACTAAAATTATCTCCAAAAGAGTTGGATCAGAGTGCATTCACTAAGATTAACAAAAAAAAATAATAATTCTATTAGCAGTGCCAGTCAGAATCATAAGGCAATTATGGAATAAGAAAACTAAAAGGATGCTATGGCATGGCAGAAAACACAAAAACCAAACTCTTTCGGAGGGGTCACTTGGTCATCTACAAGATGAATTCTAATGGAAGTGCACGAACCATGGTGAGCGAAGATGCATGCCTCTCAATGGAAAAACTTTTAAGTGTGTATGTAATTGTGAGCTTGCTCATGTAAACACTCCTGTGCAAGGCTCTAGCATTTCTGTGTTCATCCTTGAGTCTATTTGTTGATTTTCTCCACATGCTACTTTTGAAGTATTATTCTGCTTAATTTCCCATTTAAGAAAATTCATCATGGTACATTCAAGTTAAGCAAGACACACCTATCATAAAGTCCTATTTAATTTTTAATTAAAATGTCAGTATTTTGAAGCTGTTTTAAGATTTTAGAAGATGAGAAAAGATACATTTCCGCTTTTAGAAAAAAATTTTCAATACCTTTACATTTTTTTCCTCCTAGTTCTTCACCTGTAGCCACTTCAGTATTTTTAAATCTATATACACTTTTACTTTTTTTGAAAGCAGCCTTGACGTCATATAAATAACAACGGTATAGACTGGATCCATGGGCATCATGCTGAAGAACAGGATATTTTAGTTGAATTAGCTGAAAATGTCTTACTCCTAGTTGCTGCATCTGAGAATGGCTATATCCTCCACCCTCTGGCTGATACTAGTGGCAGTGCCACCTACAATAGAAGGGCTGTCTAATGATCACAGTAAGGGAAGCCTTGCTTTGTAATGTTGTAAAATTCTCACATTAAAAACCATGTACATAACCTCTAAGACGCAGAGCACAAACTTTGCTAAAGCAGAGAACGTATCATATGCATAACGCAGAGCTCTTTGCGCTCTACAGAATTATGTCTATCCTGTGAATATGAGTTTGGAATAATATTCTTGTTTAACTAATCAGGACATACGCAAATATATAAATGTACAGAGAGATATGCATAAATACATATTTATATGCAAGACTATAAATGCAGATATACGTTATTAAAACAGGAACAATGAGCTCTGCAGAACCACACACTCCTCTCAACACAATAGAAAGTGAGGTCAGTCGGAGTTACAATATAAAGAAATACTTATTTAGGTGAAAAAGTAATAAGCCAGTTATTGGATTTGCTTTCATTTTTTAAGCCAAAAGCCTCAGTATAGCAAGCTTACTTCAGGTTGCTCTACACTACCTAGTTCTCTATTAAACTATTCACCTTCACTCTCTACAAAAAAATAACAATTAAAAAAAAAAATCAGTCTTGGAACTTCACAACTCTGAACTTCTCAGGGAAATTAAATCAACATTACTTCATTTTATTGTATTTCAGCATTTTTTTATTCTTTTGAAGATCTTCAGATTGTCATGAGAATGACAAACTGGTCTTTTACTCGAAGGTGGGGGAAAAAAAACAATCAAAAAACAACAAATACAAATCTCAGTTTTATGCAAAAGCACCGTTTGTAAAATAAATGAATACAGGTCAACTAATCTGTTGTTGCAGGCCATTTTCATAAGACTTTAAGCATTTTTTTTAAAAACACATTAAACCTTCTTCATAAAAGCAATCTTTCCTCAGAGAAGCACTCTGTAGATTACTCTTGAGTAAAGGCCTGTAAATTATGTTGTTAATTCTAAATAATTTAGCAATACTAAACACCTAAACCTACAAACACATACACACATGCTATGTTCAATTTTACTTCAGGGAGTAACCTCATTCTAGTCAATGCAATTAGCTGTGTGAGCAAAGCCAGCTGCATACAAAACTGGTATACCTAACTGATAAATATCTATTTCTAAAAAAAACAAAGCAAGAAGCTTTTTCTATAAGAAAAAAAAATTGTTTTAAATACATTATACAGCAAGCACTCATATTACAGAATGTGTTAGCAGGAATACAAAAAAAACCCCACCCTATCATATTAACAAAAAAAAAAAGGTTACAAGTACAATACAAAATCTGGATGGGACAATTCTCTCCTTGCATCTTAGACAGCAGATCACGAGCTAGCAAAAATTACACCCTTGATCTCTATTACTCATGAACAAGATACATTATAGAGAGAGCTCTCTAATTTTGATGGTCCCCAGAAGGCTGTCTCTCAACATTATACCATGAGAGGGTCTTTTGATGGTGGTTAGCAACTACTCATTCTAGAGTGCAAGTACTGCACTTTACTGCTCATTCTAAGTGCAAGTATTTCAAATGGAATTAATGGTACAATTAGCTGAAAGTTAGTATGTTAGTATTAGCATTATCCCCTAAACCCAATGAGATTGAGAAATCACAGTTGGAAGATTTTTGATGTATACAAGGATTAGGGACCATCTGTAAAAAGAATTATGTGAGAGAGTGCCCATGGTAAAACATTAAAGGAAAGGTGGGGTGCTTAGCATGGGGAAAATAAAAGGACAACAGAAGTGGGCACCATAAAAAAATGATCACAAATTAGACAAAGGGATTCTCAGTAGTGGATGCCCTGATAAACAGTTTATGAAGGGTTGGAGTAGTCTTGAAAAAAATGACCTATAAGGAGGGCCAAAGAAACTAGAAGGAATGACTAACAGACGAACAAAAAAGGATAGTAAGATTAAAAAGCATTTAGGCATGGGAAGAAATTCACAATTTAGTGGAATGGCAACATGAACAAATTAGGAATAATACAATGAGTGAGAGTGAGGTCAGCTTCCACAGATCACAGCTTTAGACCATTCATGGGACAAGACAGCCCTTGGAAGAACAAACAATGTGTTGAGTCCATCAAACAAGGCAAGATAATCAAGCAGCCAGAAAGGAGTCTTCATCTTCCATGTAATTTAGAATCATTCTGTTTTTTCTGTTGCACTGCAAATTAATTTATAAATCAGTCATCAATAACTTGAGCCTTTGCTCTGACTAAATGAGCTGACATTTTCAGCATTAAGCTTGCCAGGACTTAGTGCTGACCCAGGTTAGGCAGTCCTTTATCGACCCAGAATTGACAGGCCCACGGAGAGCAGTGCTAATGCACGTGCTCGCAGGGGAAACTGTGAACTGACCATATTTGAGAATTTCAGGAGCTGAGGCACAATTCCCACCAAGCCACAAACAGTCAGGTACCAAAAATGACACCAGCCCAGACCAGTGTCACTTTGGCAAAGTGCACACAACAAAGGAACAGCTCATAATTCTTCAGGACTCACTGGTGATCACCACACATTGAATGCTTTCTTCATATTTTATTCTGATGCCACAGTGGCATGAAGGAAGAACATGCAGTGTTGACTCTCTCTTCATAAGCACCAAGCACTTGCATCCATTTTCATGATATTTTTATTTGCCTATGTTATTCAGCAGCAGCGAAACACAGTGATCCCTCAAATGCAGGTAGTAGGACATGACATCAGTCATCGAAATTCCTTTGTCAATAAACCTTTTTAACCTTAACAGATGTTTCATTATTCAACCTATTATGTAACATAACAGGCAGAAAGAAAAATCACCTGCAACAGCTGCAGTGAGAAAGCTGATGCAACTACGATTTCTTCTTCCTTTAAGATTATCATTCTTAAATGAGTCACAGAAAGATCCTTACTGTGTCTCTGAGTCACAGAAAACTCTTTATTTTGCCTCTAGGGGACATATTAAAGGCTTTCAAAGTTTTCATGAATTTCAAGGAATTTAAATGTATCAAAAGTTGCTGACATTTATTTATTCTGTGCAGACAGCACAGAGACAGCTGCTGAAGTCAGTTGAATATAGTCTTCATTATCAGCTTCTCAACTATAAAAAAGTTTAGGTTTTGGATTTGGCCTCAAAACACACAACTACTTCTGACAAAACACAGTAAGATACCTTTAGTCTAGCAGTAATACAAGAATATTATGCATATTTCTGTGCTTTCATTTTTCATCTTTAAGGCAGGATTCTTTCTTCATGTAATTTACTCTTTGGTTTATTTATTTCATTCCCATACTAGCCTTTTCCATAAAAGCAAACTTCTGAAAATACTTCTTATTGGTAGCATTTATAGTATAGATCTTGACAAATACTTATGTGTTTAGTATTTAATTTGTGTTTTCTGCTTTTAGCTTCATGTGACCTGCCCTACTGCATGTATATTGCTTTTCTTGCACCTTAATTGACTAGTATTCAGATCCTGCTCCTTTCCGAGATGGCAATGTTTTCACATGAATAAAAGTATAATCAACATTTCTCACTATCTTCTCCAGCTTTTAAACAACAGATTTAATTTACTTCATCATGAGCACAAGAGACAGTACATTGACTTCCTAGTTTCAGCTAACACATCATTTTGTGCTTAAAAGTTAATCTAAAAGTACAGTGAAAAGTAAAACATTGTTTATTCAGTACCTGAAGTTGAATTTTTGCATCTTTGCTGACACTTTTTGTTCTCCATCGTCTTGTGACCCGCTTGTCTTTCTTTGAAATATCTACACAGTTAGCCTACATTACACAAATAGTTAAAAGCGACAAAGTACTATTAAGTAGACAGAAGCAACACAGACAGTACAGCAAGTTAGTAAAGAATTGTAGTGTTAGACATTTATAAATCAGAAAATAAGAAAAACACAACTACTAGGGCCCATAACTACAGAAGGGACCAGCTGTAGCTACCCATACACAACTATAAACACGTGGTATATTTAGCTCATTTAGCAAAGCTACTGGAACACTTTCTTCATGAGTGCATCATAATTAGGACCAGATGTCAAAATCCTCATGGATTTCTATTCTGGCACTACTCAGAGAAATGTAGAGTTCACCTCTTCCTGAAATCAGTGGTAAGTCTCGTTACCTCATTGGAACTAGACTTCTCAGTACATCAATACCACCAGGAGATTTGTGTACTCGAGGGGACTCAGTGGGTAAAGAAGAAAGTATTTACAATTTGGAGTCTGTTGCTTTCTTGTGGTCAAGAGAAAAATACTCTGAACTTGGAAATGGTCCAACCCTTGGGGCCTTTGTACTATTCTAGAGCATGCAACTTCATCTTTGAGTCTTTGGGTCTCCACCACTTGAAAACTTAAAATGATATCTTACTCAGCACAGTAAAAACTCCTTAAACACAATTTCAGTGTATACGTGCATTTCTCTTGCAACAATTCTCAGGTTTGCTTTGCAAATTACTTAATCATTTGATTTGTCCTACTTAACTCAAATAATTAATATATCTTAATTATTTGTTTACACATAAAACACTACCATACATGATTAAGATAAAACTTTCATACAAGAGTTACTATGATTTCAGAAAAACACTCTAACAGTCATCTCTGTATTTCCCTTGACACAAATAAAAAGTTTGCTTTGCAAATTACTTAATCATTTGATTTGTCCTACTTAACTCAAATAATTAATATATCTTAATTATTTGTTTACACATAAAACACTACCATACATGATTAAGATAAAACTTTCATACAAGAGTTACTATGATTTCAGAAAAACACTCTGTCATCTCTGTATTTCCCTTGACATAAATAAAAAATATTTCAGTGTGATGATTTATGTTCAAGCGTATTTACCTGCATGTCTGTGAAATTTGGCGCTGACTGAGTTCTCTGCAGTATTTCCAAATTCTGAAGAAGTTTACTGAGTTCCACAAGGTTTGACTGACAATGAGCAAGATCTAACAAATATAAACCAAAAATATATTAGGTGCTACAGCCTGGACTTGTTTTTTTCTTGACATGATGTACATCATTGATACTTTTGTTCATTGTAAAAGCCAAATGTTCAAATCCCTGGTAGTAAGGCATCTAAGTAAAAGCCTTATTTTTAGAAATGTTGAGCACTTACTATTTCTTTGGGAGTAAGCAGCAAGTCTGGACCTCATAAGGTGATAATTTTGTAACAACTATATTCATTAAGATAATACAGATTATAAAGATAAATTTTAAAAGCAACTTCCCAAAACATGGAGAGAGGGATGTTTCCACCCTAAGCATCTAATTACCTGAAGAAGTACTTCATGTGCATGTATAGATGCAACTTAACCAATTTACTGACCGTTTCTTATTTTATATGAACAAGAAGCTTTGCTGAAAGAACAGGGCATGAAAAGGTAAAGACTAACCTTCTGCACATCTGTCCATCTCTTCAGAGTCCTGCAACCATGCTGCTACTTTACTCTGGCCAGTAGTGCAGGTGGCAGGAAGGCTGTTGCTACAAGGTATAGGAGACTGCCAGGGGAAGGTATTTTGTTGCACCTAAGGAAACACTTAATTGCTCAGTCAGTGTATTCACCATACAACTCAGAATAAAAATTAAAATTAAAAAATGCTTTGTGATTTCAGTGACATCTGTAATTTGACTGTCTAGTTCCCGAAGATGCAGATTGTTCTGAACAGCATGTGAGAGAACCAAACTGAGAACCTCACAAGCAAACCGTGTTTGCTAACCACTGTTGTCTAAGAGGAAGAACATTACCAAACAGTACAGAGACAGATTCATCCCTGATGACAAAGGCAAGTGCAAATTGTTTGGGGGTTGGTGAATTCTTTGAAAGATCTTTGCAAGCAGAGCCCACTGAAACTGCCCATGAGCAAGCCCAGCAGGCACGAATTTTCAACAAAAGAACACTACATACCTTTCCATCTGACACATTAGCAGCTGGTGAAGACTCTGTAGTAGAGGCTGAAGGGAATATATGAAAGCTAGCATCCCTTGGAGATCTCACAATCTCATTCTGACGGTACAGCCGGTGGTGGCGTAATTTTGAAACCCATGCATCAAATGAATCCTGGGACTTCACCTGGAAACAAATTCACTATCAAGAAAGCATTTAAAATACTACTTTTCTGCATATCTTTTACAGTTTTATTTATTTCCACTGTGGATGAAAAGAAAATAAGTATTTGCATCACTTTTTACCTTCAGATGATAGATGTGTTCTTCTGTGTCAAGATCTATTCTACGAGCCTTCTTTTTTATAGACATTACTGACAAACCAACATCAATGCTCCCGTGGACTTTGCCTTTCTGTATCTAAAATCAAAGCACAGTGTAAGAAACTGGTAGTATCATGCACTTCTTCAATATACTTAGCAGAAAAATATCTAGTGCTGAAATGGTTTCCCATTTTATGACCATGTTAAAAAGTTATTAGAAAATTAAACCTGTAGTCAGACTAACCACTTACTGTATTTATAAACAGAGAAAAGCATCTCACAAGAAGTGCTCAGTTCAGAGCCAGTATCAAAATTCAAGCATGTTGGTTCACACCAGTACACAGGTACAGGTAAGTGAGAAACAGAGAACATTAGACAGTACCCAGCTCCCTGCTGCTACTGCTTGATAGTTACTGGTATCAGATCTGACTAATTTAATGCTACCCTTTAAATCTCCTAAGTACATTATAAACACTTCTCTGTTCTATCTACATTTCAGAATAATCAGCTCTGACTGACATAAAAATTGAAAAAGAAAAATACATGATCAGGCTAGTCTCTCAAGCACCTTCATTAAGTAAACTCCTTTAAGTAAAGTAGTTTTTATTTCCACAGAAGTAAGAAAAGGTAAAATTCTCGAGGATAGATCTCAACCAAAACTTTACATGCTTTCCATATACAGATCCCTCTCTGAATCCACCAACTTTCTCATGTGTTCTTTCATAAGTATGCCTAGAGCAAGTATGAGATGTAATCACCCTGGTAGGCTGAATTCCAGTACAAATTTTAAAATGGTCTTCAACTTTACTTACATCAATCGGTGACTTTGAATATTTCAACATTCCATTATCCAGGACAAAAAACCTCTGAAAGAAAAAAAAATTCTTTCTTAATGAGTAGGTGCAATTTAAACTATGTACAATTCACCTGCAATAGAAAAGGATTATTCTGTAGCAAAATAGAAATGTTTGTTGGTTGGAAAGAGAGGATAAATACAGTACTGAATAATTTTCTTGACTTTTTTTGAACAACAATTATCTTCTAAGCAAAAGAAAAACTAGATTCTCTTTTCTTCAGCATTATGTTCTAGGTTTAAATTTATAAACCTTGATAATGAAGGGTACTTTTCCAGTTCTCCAGTGAACTCAATAGCTCTGTAAGAAAGACATGTAGGCCAAGAGAGTTATGTCTGTTTCTTCATATTCTTCCTGATTTTCTTCCCATGGAAGCTGGTCACATTTCAAATTAACAGCCTACCTTCCCTACCCAGAAACTGAAAAGCTTTTCCTAGTGGAAGATCTACCTCCCAAAGGGAACACTCATATATGGATGTCCTTGTGGTCTCTTTGGTCTCCAGTTGAGAAAAAAACCACAAGCTGTAAGACACTGCTCTGCCATCCAAAACTTTGCACCTCATGGCAGACATCTATGCAATGAGGTAAAGATGAGATGGTAATTCGTGTTGATTATACCTTTTCTAGCTGTAGTCTAGCTAATACAGGTTACTAGTACACATGTCAATATTACAGTACTCCCAGCTACATGTGTGAGGGCTCATGTTTTGGGTGTTAGTCATTGATATAGTGTGACCCACTTTATCTTCACTGATGACACCTGTCTGTGCCACTGCTATACCTTTATTTTGCTGAGTGTGGTTTCTTCATACAACTAACAGAAGAATCCCTTATTCACAACATGAATACATGCACCAGAGAGGTCCAACAGAAACTAATTAATTTTTTTAGAGTCTAGCCTAAAGCACTGATCTATGTTAAAAATTCGCATTTTCTGGCAAAATGTTATCTTAGACTCTCTAAGCTGTCTGACATGGAAGGGAAGGACAATGTTTCCATGGAGGGTAGCTTTTATATAGATACTCTAAGCAGAGTCAGTAGTTAGATGGCAGAAAATATCTCCTGAAGATGGTTCTGGAAATTATGTCAATCACACAACAGATGGTACCAATACCTCACACAGGGAGAGAAAACAGTGTTTTCCTGGAGATGTAACTTCCTGAATAAGCTGTCAAAACAACAGGAGGGTTTTTGGTTCATTTTGGTTTTAGTTAGGTATAGTCATTAACGAACTTCACAGGGAAATGTTATTCATTTCATAGTGCTCTGCCTCTCTAAGTTTCACACACAAAAGAAAATGACCTTTCCTCATATTTCATTCCAAAGCATACTGCACACCAGAACAATAAGCTACTCTGCAAGTTGTACACGTTATACTTGGTATGCTACTAAAGCACACGCAGAAACCTCAGAATATGACGTGCAACAGAGGCGCTATGGCTCTGCTAGAAGAACAGTAACACAGCACATGCTACAGTTACTATCTCTGGAATTCCTTGCTGGGCTCTCCGCACAAAGTATTGTTATGGAAACTGCAGAACATGGAGGCAAAAGCTAGGGGGGGGAGAGAAAAAAGAAAAAGAAAAAAGAAACTTGTTAACAAATCCACAGTTTCTAAACAGAAGTTCAGCATAGAACCTTAGGTGAAATGCAAGGGAAGGAGGATGCTGAACTGTGAAGCTCTTAATCACATGAAGAATTATTTACACAAGTAACCGCTCTGAAGTCACCACGAAAAACAGATTGTCAGCAGAGATCTCCTTCACAGAACCGCGAAAGTTGGACTCCCATTGCTCTCCTATAAAGTTCCTTACCAAAACAGACACTTGTCCAAGAAACAACACGTTAAAGGAGTGGAAGCAGTGAGTTATTCCATACGTTCTTATACATCTGATTAATTGTTTGGGGGCTTTTTTAGGGGGTAGGGGTAATTTGTTTGGCTTTTCTTTTGGGAGTGAGGGTGTATTGGTGTATGTGTTTGGTGTGTTTTTTTAAAATAAGCTCTCCTTTCTGTTCTTTAAGTGTTTCAGGTATGTCAGTTTGAAATCCTTTAATTCCCCTAGACTAAACTCAAGTACTGCATATGTATTTGGTTGCTGAAACCATAAACCCTAGTTAAGTATAACAAAACCAAAAAATCTGAGGTAGATAGGTGTAACAAAAAGGTGGTAGGCATATGTACAAATTAGCATAACATTCAGAAAGAACAGAGAAATTAGAAGAAAAGTATAACATATTAGTATAGACTCCATTTAGATTCAGACTTGAGTAAGTCCCACAGCTCTACAAAAAAACAAACAAACAAACAAAAAAAGCCCCCCAAAAACCCACAAAGTTAATGCTTTCCTAGAAAAAATGCCATATATAACAAATGGTTTCACTATCCTTTGCAGTAAAATGCATTCCATCCAAGAAATTATCCTGCTTCAAGTACCTTCGGCTACAGAAAGACATGTGAGTATCAATACCACACATCTTGTTGCTAAGAAAGGGGAGTTTATGAACACCAGGTCTAAAAGCTAAGAAAAGGCAGAATTATGCATGGTGAAATTACTCCAAATTAACTAAATAGAAACAGGAGATTTGGGGATGAGTTTTATTTTGTCTTGCTTTATTAAGTTGCGACATGCAATGGCAAAAGTGCAGAGTCCCACTGCATGCCCACACAGAAGACTGCAAGCAAGAAAAACAAAACTCAGGGATGAGTGCTGCCCAGTCAGCACAACTGAAGGGGAAGCTCTCCCGTGCCAACAAGTCGTGTCCATGCAAAAGCCCCTCAGCTCTCCTCTGCTATCATGGAGTTCTGGGCACTTTTATGTAAACTCAATGCAGTCTCACAGTGCACGGCTATGTTATGCATATTATATTGTATTGTATCATATCATACTGTATCTTCATGTTGTATTAGAAAGAATGAAAGGAACATTGGTCAAACCACGAGGCATGTACTGCCTTATTTACAACTGCTGCCTGGATTTTGAATATAACATTAGGCAGCACGTACTGCAATTTGGAAGCCATGAGCTGTGTGTGCAAACTAGTTTTTTTACACAATTTGAAGAAAAAGTCATACACCAAAATCCCGGTCATTTATGTGACATCCTAATTTCCTCTAGGCAAAAAAAAAATCCTAACTCATAAAATGAGGTAATAATATTTTGACTAGTTTATGAAACATTTACCTTATGCCAGCCTTTTAAAGGCCATTTTCTCTTCTTCAGCATGAAACCTTCATGTTTGTCTGGCTTCTGAACATTGGTCTGGCCTATTTTCAGACCCTCTATGATTTCCCAGCTGTCAGGTTCCTGGTGAAAAAGTTTTAAGATATATTGATTAATTAACTGTGCAAAAACATGATGAAAAATTGCACTTACGTGTAGCACAAAATCTCCAGTGCAAGAAAGAGTAAAAGGAAGTTAGGCTTTTAAATCAGCCTGTTTACGTTATCAAACTACATGGTCACCACATTATGTCCAGCTGTAACTCCTTTACAACTACTGAATACGAATATTTTTGGAAGTCTAACTCTTACCAAGAGGCTAAAAGGAAGCTGAAGCTTTTTAAAAAGTCTGACACTGTTACTGAACAAGTTCACAGCAAGGATTGCATCCCAGTGAAATAAATACATCTGAATACAAGAAAACAGGATCAAATTGTGGCAGAGCTAAGTATAAGAAAGATGAGACCTGCTACTGGAGGTAATGGTGTGAAAGTGCAGGTGGATCTGACCAACCATTAAGCCTATTCCAAAGTCGCCCTACAAATTAGTACTGCATTGTAAGAAGTAAAAGGACGGAACAGAATTTACGAACGGGTACGGGCAGAATCTGTATGTTAAAAATGTGCCTTTACTCAGAGTATTCCTTCCCTAGAAAAAGATGGGATTGTGAGATGAAATGAGGAAGAAACCATACTGTTAAATACATGGGCATATACTAACAGTGCCTTCTGTGGTATTTCCCAATCAAAATTGTACATTTTCCAGTCTTTAAAGTACAAGCTACATTAATTCTGGATACTCTAATTTTTCCGTTTTTAAAAAAAGCAAGCACTACAAGTTAGTTTGTTGTTGGTTTTGAATGTAGCGAGCTCTTGCCTTCAAAGGCATTTTATGACAGTTTCCCAGGCTAATTGCAACTTCAGAAAACTGTAGAAGAAAATTAATCTTTTTTAAAATTTTCTGCATTCATTTTCACTGTATTAAGAGAAATGTATAGGAGAGCTCACTAATCTTCCCTTTAGAGAGAAGAATGGTAACTGTATCATTTCAGATACAACCAGATGTATGCCTTTCAGGGACCCAATTAAAGTATATTCCTTGTACATACCACTTCTTATGCATGACAACTTGTACAACTCAAGCTACAGTTATACCATAGTGAACAGCTAAAGAACAGTATTTTTAAAGAGAAAAAAAAAATAGTCATGCCTTTATTTCTGACCTCTTCCTATTACTGTAATCAACAAAATTCTGTACAAACTTAAGAATCTCCCCTTGCCTGCTCATTAAGACTCTGTTGCTAATTGTAGCCTATGAAGTTGTAGACTTGCATTTTCTCAGCTGATCAGTCACAACTCCCAGTAATATTATGCAAAGTTATCAAGAAAGGAAGGTCATAGAGCATCAACCATCTAAAGGGGAAAAAAAATTGTTTCCTCCACTTCCTATGAAACTGTTCAAAGCTGAGCACTGTCAGTCTTCCATAACACCTTCAACTTACATGGCCCTGTTAATGTTAACTTTACCATTATGAAAATACAATTTCAGAAGTAGCAGCAAATTTCAAATCTGCAATTTTCAATAAGGTCTTCTTATTTAGACATGAGTGAAAATCTCTATCCCAAGTAAGATATACAGCAGCGAATTTTTATAGAAATGTTTACTCAGTTTAGTTTTCCCTGCAGAACTATAAAATGGCACTATCCCAGTGCCTGCAAATGCCATGCTCAAAAATATCTTCTTTACTTCCCTGTGTTTTGCTTGGATATTCTATTTTCACTACTGCAGAGGGAAGCACATATGCATTATTTTTTCCCTACAAAGAAACACTCGGCACTTGAGGAGGGCAAATTAAACTATGAGTCCCCTGGGGCGAGCATAGAATCTCTCTCCGCAACTCTGCCAACTGATTCTTCACCATATTGATTTCTCCTTTAGAAGATCAGCTGCAGGCAAAAGTCTTTTATCTAGCAGATAACATCAGTATTGATTACTTCTCAGCTAGAAATCATGCAATCTCATATAGCTATTCATTTAAACTAAGGCTTGATACAGAAGGACAAAATGAGCAATTATTTAGTGCAATGTGGGTACCTGTCTTCGGCTGCACCCATGCTACAAGCTCTTCATAAAACTATCCTAATGATTCTAATACAGGTTTGGTATGATGAGCTATGGCCAATACAAGGACATTATGCAAGAGCAGCCAGAAGCAGGCGGAAAACCCAAGTGAAAGTGATATGCTTGAAGGGTCCTCATCCAATGCTGATTCTCAAGAACAGAATTAGTACTTCAGGACTTCCGCAATCCCCTGTGTACCATAGGAGAAAGAGCTCTGCACAAAGCACCAGGACCAGGGGAACACAAGCATCACTTACAGTCCCTGGGTCTGCATCTGTCCTAAGTGTCAGGAATAAGTGAGTTGCTATAGACAGCCTTCTGAACCTAGTCTTTTTGTCTGCAAAGTGCTTCTTTTCCAGACAAAACAGAATGAATAATTTAATTTTCCTTGGATGAACAAAATATTGCCTTCTGAATTTGTTTTACCAGTTCTGTTTCAGAACTTTCATACATTTAATTTTAGGTTTTTCTTTTCCACCAGGTATTCCATCACAGTATCCTCACATTTTCAGTAATAATCTTTGTTTTTTATATAAAATATCTTAAAATGAAGCCTTTTTTACATGCAGTTTAACTTATTTGGAATCAGGTACTCCAAACCTGAGGAATTCATCCAGAAAGAAGTTGACTGCAAAGCACTACACACAAGACTGCACCTTTGAGGAACTAATGGTGTTACCCCTACAGTTCTATCCATTTCTCTGCATTGTGAAAAGAAAGCCTCAGCAAGAGATTTTAAATTTCAAATTTTAAGAAATTACCCACAAGGAATATCACCAGAACATATCTTTTACATTAATTTCATTATGGATCCGCAGCACTTTTGGACTTGGATATGATTTGCTCTACCTTAATAAGAGGATTCTCCAAGTTCCTTCTAGTCCCATATTCTGAGACTGTAAAACTTGCTGCTGGAGGCCATCCATGCACACACAGAAAAGAAAAAAAAGGCCATCATCACCACCCAAATCCTTAATTTTATTAATATAGCATCTACCAAAAACCTTTGACACCTCAGCTGGGGCACAGGAAGCTCCAGGCAGGCTCACAGTATACTCAGGGACAGAATCACACAAAGCAATACTCCAGAGCTGTTAGTCAAACCACTTTGTAACTATAAAGAGAAACTCATCAGCTGGATTACAGTCCATGCTTTTGCTTACCTTGGATAGAGAGATAGGGTCACTTTCAAGGAACTGCTTGCTTAAAGAAGGGTCTGTGCTTCCTGAAGAAGCCTTCCGCTCCAAAATATGAACACTCTTTAAAAAAAAAAATAATTAAAGGTAACATTACTGAATGTTACTTTCTAAAACACACAGTAAGTAATGAATGACCAGTCATTACACTCCCTATATAAAATATCAAGATCAAGGCTCAAAATGTATCAAGTACTATCCATTCTGCACAAATAGTTTGTCCTCTGAGGCAGCGCACCTCTCTTTCCTTCCTCTCTTTCTTTTTTTCATATCAGTTTTTAAATGGATTACTCTGGTCAGCCTAGAAACGACTGGGAACTAAAGAAAGCCAACACAGACAAGTAATGCAGTTCTTGCCCCCAGAGATGCAAAGTGCTTCTAGTCAGACCTATCACATTTTCTGCTAAGATACAAGAGGCTGAGTATACACATCATGCAGTCGGCACTATCCTACACTCACTTCTGAACCAAGCCATTGCACATAAGATATTCCCGCCTCTAACATATTCGTTATCACATCTTAGCATTTTGTTACTGGCTTCTCAGCTGAGGCAAAGTAACTCATTACATGAATGCTTTTACAGATTAGTGGTGTTCACAAGATCAGTCACAGGGTCTCAGCTAATGGGCTTGCTGGCAAAGATTTATGGAGCACAATTAACTTAAAGCATTACAGCTGCTTTTATGTATGACAATACTATAAAATTCTATATCTTCAAAGCATGGTAAAAAAATGCAATCTATAATGTCACAACTAGTCTTGAAAAAACTGCTACTCTTAAAAAAAATCTAAACATGTCTTCCCATTTTCCAGAAATGTTTCACTCATATTTTGTAAAAGATAAAAGCATTTTTCCTATAGGAGAAGATAACTACTTTCTGCCTGCTTGGATTTGCATTTCATTCTCTGGTGGAATTATGCTGTGTCTCATATTATTACTTGGTAAGAATTCTACCACAACATGTCAGTAGTATCTCTCTGGTATGAAATAAAAGTATTTAATTTCCAGGACATGTAGCAAAAACTTGCAATTGCAACTACCCTCTGAAAAGGGTAAGTTTTTCTCAGCTGAAAACAACAATTAAGTTTTGTTCACAATTAAGCTTCTTAACATT
The DNA here is from genome assembly GCF_000703405.1 of Apaloderma vittatum. NCBI lineage: Eukaryota > Metazoa > Chordata > Aves > Trogoniformes > Trogonidae > Apaloderma > Apaloderma vittatum. Next base: position 45,518 of record NW_009719286.1, on the reverse strand, counting down.
CACTGAAGAAGAGATTACACAGGTACAAGTGACAGCAGAAACAATCAGAGAGTATAAAAATACATACAAATAGCAGAGTAAATATTATTGTTTGTACAGGTAACTAAGTACATAAGGACCATAACCTAAGTAAATGAAGATAAGCACAGCTGTTCATATAAATGCATATACAACACAGACCAGATCTTGCTGCAAAGCAACACAGAGACCTTCATTGTTCCCTTTCAATTTGCAACTGTGATTGAGAATAGGAAATATGACTCTGTTGTCAGTAGAGATTAATAAGCATCACTGCCACTATGCAACAACAATTAGCATATGTTTTCTGTTACTTTTAATTTAATTTTACAGTAAAGAATGTGGAAAAGCAGCAATATTATGTTACCTACCACATTCCCCAGGGCCAAGCAGCAAAAGCTTTGTCATCTATGCTTCAAAATCATCTGCTTTATCAAAGAAAGGCCAATCTTATTACTTAGCCAAATGTCTATTGCTAGCCAGATAAGGAAAATATTTCATAGAATCATGGAATGGTTTAGTTTGGAAGGCATCTTAAAGACCATCTAGCTCCAATGCTGCTGCCATGGGCAAGGGCACCTCCCACTATACCAGGTTTGTCAAAGCCCCACTTGTATTTATGTAGCACAAGTTCCTACACTACATGTCAAATAATTTAATATGCTTGGTTGAGCTGAGCATCACAAGTTACTGATGATAAACTATGATAAAGTTTTCTCACTGAATAAGTGAAATGCTACTTATGCATGCAGTATCACATTTAAACAATGTAGAAGAAAGCCTAAATTTGTTCCTCCAAGGAAGATTAAAATGCCACTTGATTAGCATAATCAGGACGAGTCCCAGCTTTCTTGCCAGTTTTGTCTGGCAGGCAGGAATCCCTCCATCTTGAGATGGAGCAATGCCCAAAACAGATGTTCTGAAGGTCTCATATGTAGCAGCTGCTGCAGTTTGTTGTTACATAACTGCAGTTTCATGTTATACAATATTTAGAATGGAGTAACCCAACAGCCCTTGGCTTGCCAGATTTCCAGTGACATTTTCAATTGCATGATTTTAAGGCAAGGGAGTGTTGTGTTTTTTTATTTTTTAATTTATTTATTTAATCAGCCCGCAGTCATTACAGTTCCACTTCAGTTGAGAAATAGATTATTAACTAATGGCAGTTTAATGAGTGCTGACTTATTCAACTATTTGTTTGGAAATAAGAATACGAACACTTAAAGTAAAATTGCCTTCCTTGAATTCCTTACATCAAGAAGTGTTGTCTTGTTGTCTGTAAATGTTTGCTTGCCAATTCTTTTCTGTCATGGCCACTATTATGATGACAAAAGACAACTTCTTTAAATTTGTGACATGTCTCTAGCATAATGTTAAGAGATATTAATTTTGTGCAGAATGGTTTACATTAATGCATATTATTTTTATGTAAAAATACAACTAGAAATTACACAATTATTTGACATTTGCAAAAGCAGCAATTTTTATAATAGAAAAGTTTAGTTATTTAGCATCACAGAAATAAAAGTTATTTAGAACTTGAAGTTATCAGTTTGCTTTCTGTATTTTTTGTTTTCTTTTTTGTTTTAATGAGAAAAATACAGTTGGTGAAGGAAGCAGTTAAGAAAAGGTTATTGAGAAGAAAAGGAAGAGGCAGAATACAGCTTCTATGTTTTTTTTATATAAACAGAAAAATTGATAATCCGTTAATCTAGGCATATCAACCAGCCTGGTACTCTCACTCCTCTCATCCCAAGAATACAAGAAGTCAAAAATCAGGTACTGCATTGCTCCTCTATTCTCCAGTATCAACCTCTGCTCAGACGCCCCCTCATGCTTCAGGACTGCCTGTGCAGTGTAGCCAGCTTGTCCTGGAGAAAAGTGCCAGTACCATCAAATTCTGTGTGGTCTTGGACATTAATTCAACAAGATTACGAGTTTAGCTGAAATTGCTCCGCAATCCCATTGCTAAACCTTAGCCCTAACTACAATCCTTTCCGTTTTAAGTCTATTCAGAACAAACACCAAATGTGAGCGTACATTTGCCCCAAAATGCCCCTAAGCCTACACATGGGGAACACAAATGTCGATTTGGCTCCGCATTTTTTTTCATATTTTTTCCCAAAGATATGTGAGGGAGAAGGATGCTGATGGAGAGAATAATAGTATGCTGTTGTTTCGTATTCTCATCTTCTCTGGAGGACAAGAATGGAAAATGTTATTTTACAATATCTTTCTTTTATGTATCTCACCAATTTCTTTTCTCAGTGAGGAGTTCAGTGCCTTTTCACCTCATCCACCAGAACAAACACATGGAGCCCCAGATCTCCATCAGGCCAGAGGCTGAAGACCTCAACATTTCTTAACTGAATCTGGCATCCCATTAAAAGAAAAGACACTCAACTTTTTTTCAAAGGGAAGGGAAAAAAGGAGATATTAGGTAAGCAGACATGAAATCCAGTGAAGAACAACTCTGATGCTCATGCCTCCCTTTTTGCTTCTCTGCTTAACTACCTAATGGAATTTAATGGTATTTAATGCAAGGATTTCTCTCTCATTTATAATTTATTCTTTTTCAAGAAAAAGACAAGCTAGTGAGGCATTTTTCTTTCACACTGGACTCAGACATTCTTTAGTTCAGAAATGCCCCCAAAACGTGTCCGGCAGTTCATTAATGAAAAAGAATTGGTGGGTTATTTTGTTTGCTCGCAGTATTCAGCAGTCTTCAACACCCATAACGTGTACACTGTTCTTCAACAGTAATTTAAATCGAGCTTTTTCTCTATGAGTTGCTTGTGTTAGTTTTTATTTCAGTCTGAGGGACTAACAAGTGCATCTTTTATTATCTGCTATTCTTTGGCATTCTTTTTGCAGCCTTACTACCCCTGCGGAGACCTGTGGTTTTGAGTTCTGCTTAGTATGAAGCGCAATGCTTAATCACTTGTTCTCAGCTAAAACCATAGTATTCCTCAGTTATCGCTGCTATATTTCAAATTTGACTGCAAACATACCAGTTTTACTGCCTTTTAAATACATATATGCTGACTTCATCTACAATATTATTTGCAAATGGAATAACATTGAAATCTGTTTTTATCTTAGGCTGCTTCTCAGTCAGCTCTGGCTTTCCTTCTGTTCATGTTGGAATATCACTTGAATGTCTTGAGTATCACTGCAAGAGAAGGGTGAGTACAAAGTGAAACTACCACGTCTCCACCAGTGTATTTCTGCTGTCTTTCTTCTAGGACTTTTTTTTTGCTTTGTATAAAGCAACAACGAACCTATTCTCACCCTCGGTCTCTCCTACTGACACTGCTCCATAGCTGTTTTCAACAATCTGGGCTACCAACCAACAGACAAAAGAACCTAACAATAGTTTATGAATAACATATGTAATAATTCTTTTCTTTTTTTTTTTCCTCTGGTAGCACATGCTCGTCTTGTACAGAAATGTGCTTAAGAGCAACATTTTCTCTTTGTAACGTTTTTACTGAAAGACAAGCATATCTAGGCAGCAGTTTTGTAGCATATTGATAACATACAGGTAAGTATGCCTCTATTTCTTTCCTGGGACATGAAAAATAAATACTTCTTGTGTTACAGAAATGTCAAGGACTTGTTACAGCTCAGGAGGTCTCTGTCAGCCCTTTCTAGAACCCTAGCTTTGTATTGTACAGAGCATTTCACGTCAGTGATTTGAGGCTCTGGAAGCAATGAAGCCTTTGCTTTTCAAGGTACTTTTTGACAAACTCTGACGAGAAATAAGCTCTTGCTCCTTTGAAAAGCTTCTTGGAAGTATTAGCACAACTGGATAAAGCAGAAAAGAGCTATCATTGTAACAGCAATCTTCTCTTTGCCAAAGCTATGGTTTGGAATTAATACCAAGTTGCAGTCTGAGTCTTTAATGACAATCTTCTCCTTTGTCACTCTTATCTCAAAATAAAGCAAACAGATACGTTGACGTGACATATCTGACAGAGAGAATTCAAACGTTTGCTAATGATACAAAGCTTTTCTAAAACTATGGAATAATCAGAATTAAAATAAACTGATATTTTGCTAAATAGACTCAGGCTAGCAATTCATTTTATCAGTGCTTAGGTAGTTAAAAAAAAGGAGGCAGAATAAAATTGTACACACAGAAGAAAATCATTTCTTGATACATAAATTCATTAACTAATGAAAGCATTCTAGGCACATTGACTGGCCTTCTTTCAAAAATATGTGCAGTTTTGACTTTAATAAATGGACACCCACATAAAAAAGTGCATAGGTTCAAAAAAAGAAAGTTCTTTCTTCCTGAGACTCTCTTTCACATCCTGGTATAAACTACCCACTTAGACTTTCTCAATATCCTTTTGTCAAGGATTAGGGCTAGTTCTCAAACCAGGACACCTTTAAACTTTAATATATGCAGTACAAAAATATAGGAGCTAGAAAAACAGGGGGGTTCAGAAATTTTTAGTCACTTTTTAAATACATGAATACTTATTCTACTGGGAAAAAAAAAGTTTGCATGTAAGAGCTTCATTTTCAATTCCAGGATAAAGTATTTAATAAAAACAGAAAGAGAGAAATGTCAGAACAGCAAAAAAGCTTTACTAAGACACATATTTATTCTGCCTAATACATTTGTACATCCTGAATGTGGATAAACCAAATCATACACAAATGTCTTCAAAACAGAAGCCTTCATATCATACCTGCCATCACCCTCTCTCTACTTTTCAGGATGAAAGAATTAAAAGAAAATCATGTTTCTTTTTCTTCTCCCTCCATTTGTTTCCAAGAACTCCCAAACGACATTTCAAAAGTGTTGCACTTCTTCCCTCTAAATTCATGCATGTGCATGTACACAAACAGTCCTTACTGATCCCAGAAAGCCCATTTTGGATGGAGTTACAATTAGAAAATGAGTGCATATGATGATAATATCAATCAGTGTTTAAGGACACTTGAATTGTATGAATATTCTTTTTTTTAAAGCATGCAAGCTGACCTTTCAGTTTATATTCTCAAGGAAAGTGAGACATGCTCATGTAGGTATGAACATGCACAGAGGGGGGAAAAAATGAGACAGGAGGAACACAAGTGACCGTGTGCTGAAAACATCACTTTAAATTATCTGTCATAATTTGCACAGGTAATTAGGCTTTTATGTGAGCAATTTCCTAGGTTTTGTAAAAGTCACATACACCATTTCTAATCAAACTGACACAGTTTAAAAAAAGAAATCTTTCTTCATAGCATATATCTGCACTTCAGCATTCTTGATACAGTCTGTAAAGCACTCCTAGAGGTAAAGCAACTCAGACAGCAATGTTCACAAAGCTCAGAGAACATGTACACATGGCCCCGTGGGACAGGCTGGTGTGCGTGCTATCACTGTCAAGACCTTACAGGTCTTTCTGGCATTGTGCTGGCTTGCCTTATGGACCAGGCTGTCTGTCTCTCCTTGACTGCTCCATTTTGTTTCTTCAACAGCTTTAAGGCCAAGTATTTCTTAGAAAGCGAAATCGTCCCCATGTGTTGCCTGATCTAGTCGAGAGGTGGCGCCCCTGGCTATGACAGGGAGGTTGGCTTAAATGATCTCTAAGGTCCATTCCAACCCAGGCCATTCTATGATTCTATGATTCTATGATTCTATGATTCTATGATCTCCCTTTGTTAATCTCCAGGATTGTACTCTGGGAAATGTTGTTTCCAGGCTACTATAGATATTAATACCAAGGATAGGGACAGGCATGATCCAAATATCTATTGATGTGAGAGGGCCAATCCAGTGCACATGCACAGAGACATAGTTCTTCTGATTGCCATTTATCTACCAGTCATGTAAACTCTAGTCAGAAACGGAGGCACAAGATGAGGGACATCAGCTGTGTGCCTCCAGGCTGGCTTCAAAACATATGAAGAGTGAGCCTAAACCGGGCTCCTGCGTGTGTGTTGCTGCCAGCAGCCCTGACCCCAAGCATTCCCCCACCAGAGCTGGACTGTCTCATACTTTCAATGCATCCAGCAGCACCAGTGCTCAGGTGGAGGCCTGCCTCACCCCTGAGGTCCATCTGAACCAGTGCCTTCAAGTCTTGCTTAGACAGGTTCCTATCTCATCCCTGGACAAATCTGTAGTCCGGAAAGCTTTGCTTAGAGAGCCCTTACCTCCTTCTGCAGCTCTGACTGTGCCACGTGTGTACGTTTACTCATCAAGTAGTTCACTGTTACCCACTTGAGTGATGCAAAAGGAATCTAGCAGGCCTGAGATTTACGATTTCATTTGACTGTTATGGGCATTGAACTTGATGTAACATTCATATGGGTGTTCTACAGCTTTGTAAGTTACTCTATTCATTGTTTCAGACATTTTTTCAGATATTGAAGTAAGATCCACTAACTCCTAAATCTAAGGAACTTTTCAGACTCTGTTATGAAAGACACAGGATTATATATTAAAAAAAAATCTTATAGAGTAGCAGGAGTTAATCAATTTAAAGAAAAATTGCATGTTTTTGTTAATAATTTTGCCACCTCATTCCTTGGCTCCGTCAGAACATTTGTTTGCTTCAGTGAGTTGTTGCCTTTAAAGTACTTATTTAACACATCCTGCTCTAATGCTGCTTCAACTGTATTATGTGAAGAGAGTTAAGTAAGAAAGAGAGCAAAAGAGAATTACATCACTGTATAACAGTACTTGGCATTTAGTAGCATCTTCTGTCTGAAACTCTCAAGGAGATTAATAATTATTATAGAAATAATTCTCGCAAACTACCGAGAAGTAAAAATGCTCTTAAATCTATGCTTTGCTGCAGGGCAAAACTAAGGCTCTATGTTCTCAGGTCTATACCTTAACTACTATACAGCTGTCCATCCTTGCCTTCCTTTCTTTTAAGTTACAGAGAGACAGAAACAAGTGAAATTTACAGGTAACCACCAATCATTTTTTCCCATATGTCACATCAGGCTGTCAGTATTGAGCAAGCATGTTGGTTGCTACTCAGTTTAAGGATAAAGGGGGCATATAAATGTCCTCAGACTTCTCTTTCACATGGAATATATTACGTTATGTTACATTGCAGTCTTGTATGAGCAACACTGACTAAGGCATACTGGACAGACAGGCAGATATGGCAAGAATGCCAACTAATTATATTGTCATTGTTTATGAGGCAGAAATCTGTAATGAAACCACAAAAACATTCTTGATACTGTGTCACCGATTGCAAGTGGTCATAAACAAAGAGGAAGTTGAGCTTGAGGTATCTCAATATACTAAAACCAAAACCAATAAACTACATGAGCATGAACACTCTCTCCTATCCCTTCATGAACCCTCGCACATCTAATTGTTCCCAGTCTCCCAGAAAAAAACATTAAAAATGCTGAATAAAATGGGACAATGAAAAGAGAGAGGCTGTTCCAAAGGACTTGAATTTCCAGCAGGCAAGACGGATCTGTGTAAATGATGGACCTTACCCTTCCCACCAAGCCCATCAAGGGAAAAGCACTAGTGGCTGAAATGCTGCTCCTGCCACATCTCTTCCTATTGCCACTGTTCTGCTATTTCTCATTGAACGAGGACAGGTGTAGCAGCAACAGGAGTCAAAGCAATAGCAATGGCAGGTCTCTCATTTGAAACCCCATGATTTTGCATTAAGTAACTTCAGTCTCAAATACTAGATCGCTTTTTCTGTGGGACAGATAGAAAGTGAATCTGCTATTGCTTAGAATAACCACAAGCAAAAGAGCTTCTTAAACATCAAGCAGTTGGAATGAAAAATTGTTTGTGATTTTTTTTGTTCCCTTCTACACACCAACCAACACTTCCAGATCCTCTTGATCACAAAAAAAACCCCAGCTTTTCTTGCTTTTCTTCTCTCTGCTCTGCCCTTAATTTTTCAGCCAGCTGTTGTTCTCCCTACAAACAAGTCCTAGCTTCTTAGTTTCATGTCCTACAACCTCATGAAGCATTTGGCCCAGCCAGTTCTCTCTCCTGGAACTATTTCCTTCACCTATTCCTTTCCTGAGTCTCACTCTCTAAATCAAGCATCTATTGCTCTCTACACCACACAGGTGAGCACCCCACTCCTCAGCCCTTCTTGTCCCACCTGCACCACTCCCTTGCTGCAGCACACAGATTGCCCCTGTGAACTCAGACTCACGGAACCTGAGGGTCCTGCAGTACATCTACGAAAAATTTGCAGCTCATTAGTTCCTAGGAATAATCTGATGGCATTTTCTTTATCCAAGAGACTTCCCTTCATGATTCTACTTTTGCTCTTCTTAATGTTATCTGAAAGCGTGAAATTCTAGAATTAACATGGAACCCATGTTTTTTTCCTATTATTCACATCTCATTATGCTTCATCATTAGTTCATGAAAAGGACAACACCCAAGTCGCCCCTCTCTTTTTCTGCTCCCAATCTACGTCTGTATCATCTTATCAACACTGTATGTTAATAATTGCCTTTTATTACATGCTTAATACAGTTCATAGTACTGTGAGGCCTAGATTTCTACTGCAGCCCTATATCCAAATAACAATTATTAGTCCTTTTTTCCAGGTACCATACACCTCATGCCCAGACTCATCTACTGCAGTAACTTTTTTACAGTCTTCCAGTCACTCTCTAAACTAAGATTTGGTTAAGGTTGCCACAGACAAAGGACTTGATCCTTCCACTGTCATTAAAGCTTTTACACCCACAAAATGGTGATACTCACCCTGGGAAATATTGTTTGCAGGAGACTACTTTGACAATTAAAATCTAGTGGTTATAAAAAGCTAACTAGGCATTTTCCAGCACAGACTTCTAGGCAAGACCAGAGCCTTGAGTTTGGAAACATGCTTGACTCCTAAATTTCAAGGTCAGGTAAACACTTTCAGCCCTTTCTGCATCACTTGAGTACACCCCTTCTATTAGTCAATATTGCTCTTAAAGGGAAAAAAAAAAACCACAACAAATAAATAAATATCTGAAAAGCAGCTGATTATTGTATTACTGCTCTGGAAAAATCTTTTTCTTTCAAAGCCCCTACTTTTCGCCTACCTTTCAAAGCCCCTACCTTTACACAGGGCAATAGTCGTTTGAAATATGAAAGCTCTCCTAGTAGGAAGGTGACCACACAAGGCTAAATGTAATGGGACTAGAAGATTTTCTCTTTTTCTGTTTGCTGTGTGGGAAAAGAACTGAGGATTTGTTGAAACAGCCATCTGACAAGGAGAAACAAGAGAGGAAGAGATAACAGCTTGATCATCCCTACTCCCCTAAAAGATCAAAAAGAAAATCAAGACATTAGAAGGTAAATTCTTGCATTTAAAACAGCAGACATTGCTAAAACCAGTTCACATTGTGTATTACTTACCCTTTAGATAGTAGACAGAAAAATCAAAATCTCTCCCTTTTTCACAATCTCATTACTACAACTCTCCTTCCATTACTCTCCTTCCTATCACTCCCTCTGTTTCATAGCCTGGGGTCAGGCCTCAATTTACCAAACTGCACATTGTTAACCCTGCAATGTATTTACTTCTTTCTGCCTTCTCAGCACAATATTACTGCCCGTGCATTGCAGAGAATATATAAGCTATTACAGTCTGCAGTATGACTTGCACGCATGATCGATAAATAAAATACAGAATATTTATAAAGAACTTACACTCAAACTGAACACACAACATCATATTCAGCTGTACTTACTAAAAACAGTGTTAGTTTGTGCAACAGAACATGACTAGCCTTTTCAGGGTTTCAAGAGGTATTAAAACCAAGAATCTCCCTTTCCAGCATGTTCCACAAAAGAGGCTGTCAGAACTGCAGTTTTTATGCTCACATTTTTATGCAGACTCTTAGTTTTCTTGGTGAGATCTCCCGACTGTGGAAACAATAGTGTTTCTAGGCTCTACAACAGCTCCACAGTTCAGGAAAAACTGCTGCTGCTCGTTTCTGAAGCATTCCTTATCAAGGACACCAAAACCACCCTACCACCCTGCTCAGCTCAGGGATTAAGCAGAACAAGTTGGTCCTGGGCCTTATTCTACCTAATAGTCCAAATTAACCACTATTTTGATGAAAATGAATGACGTAAAGTTCCTGTGATGAGAAAAATTTGAACCTCATTTTATTGTTATCGCTGGCTTCAGTCATCTGTTCATTTCTTACTTAGTCATGAAGCCTGCAAATTGGCAATGTCAAAGCTTTTGCTGACTGCTCTCTTAGGTGATATATTATGCACAAATAAGAAAACTACATTAAAAAGCCAGCATTATATACAGCACGACATTTTCCACTCTCCCTGCAGTGATTTGTCACAGCCATGTTCACATTCATTCAGCCTCCCGCGCCATAATTTATTGGGAAACTGTTCCATAATTGCTGGTATAACTTTGACAAGAATCATATGATAAGAAGGTTTCAGTCATTAACTATATAGAAACATCAAGTGTTATCCTCACATATGACAAGGAAAGCTACATTGACACTTCATCCAGTCACATCACTTCTCATATCCATACATATTACCCCTTCAGGAAGGGTGCTTTTCTCTTAGCTGCTGTGAAGAGTCCAAGGAGGCAGCCAGACAGAATTTTCAAGGCTTTTCAGAGCAAAACCCAACAGCCCCCAAAACAAAATCACCTAGCTACCATTGTGTTTGGGAGAAATCCTACAAAAAACAGAACATATAAAAATAATGCCACAGGCAAGGAAAGAAATTAGTAGATGGTTCCATGATGCTAGTTGATTTACTGTGTGTACACGCACAAAGGAAACATTTGTATGTTAATTTCCCTGGATACAGCACCATCGCACCTCACGCTGTGCTGCACACCATAGCTCAGTTTCACTGCTGAAGAAATTGTCCATCCATTCATTCTCCTGGATATTTCTCTGCCTTTAACACTGAAAGCACTAAGGCAAAAAATGAACACCTAGCAGTAGCCTTTCCTGTCCCTATTTACATGCCCAAATATACTTGTTAAGCATCATCAGACATTATTGAATCCAAGAAAGGTCTGGATGCATCATATCATTGACCTCTTCAGAATTATTTAAAAGTTATGTTTCACATTTCAGTGACCAAATATGGACTTAAAGTTAAGCATCCATTTCATTATGATGACAGGTATACCTTGCTCTGCCCTGTTGCTATGGTAACTGATATAATAGCCATTAGATTTATGGTAACACATATTCTCAAAAGGTAATTTGTTTCATTCACACTTGCATGACCGTACCAAAATGCGTAATTACAAAGAGAGCTCAGAGGATATGCTCTTAGCTGAGCTCAGCAGCTTCTACAAGTCTTGCACTTACCTTCTTTGGGTTTAAATGTGAGAGGATAAAATATACTGATGCTTTAAACAAAAGACGTCAACATTCATGCTCCAGATGGAACTAATGAAAAACTAAGAGGAGATCATATGCTAAGCAGGACTTAACTGAGTACAGCTATCCCAAATCCTGTACGGCATGAAGGGGAAAATATTTATCACCCCTGAAAACACAATTTTTGGCTTCACTGAAAAGCAATGGAAATTATTTTTTAAATTCCAGACACATTTCCTACTTATTATCAAATATACATCATACTTCTCCTGGTTTAACATTTTAAAGCTACCTTATGGTGAGACCATTTACATTCAAAGCTGTAAATGTTAGAATTTTCATCAAAGTTCCCACTTTTCAGAATTTTTATAAGGCAGGTAAGGGGAAAAAGCTACTTTAGCTGGTATAGAAGTAGCTGGGAATATGTTTTTAAGCTATAGCCATTTACGCAAATGCATGCCACAGCAAACAATTATTTCTTTTCCTGCCTCTTTTTCTTGTCAAGCTGAAAACAAGACAGTATTGCATTAATGAAAATATTTTCACAATATTTTAAATTACAAAGTCGGTTTATTCTTACATTTTGTGAATTTCTTTTCTAATCATGATGTTGTCAAACTAAGTCAGAAGTTGATTCAGTGTTCAAGGATTCCATGGATCAAAGTTATAAAATAATGTTTCTGTTCTAATCCAACTCTCAGTACCAATCTTTGCATTTGTAAATATACATGTAACAACCTATCCAAAATCTAGTGAATAGTTCTGATACTTTCTGAAGTGCTCCTACTGATGCTGAGGCCAGATTGTACACCTAACCCTCAAAAAAAAAAAAAAGTAATGCCTAATATTTTTTAAGGAGAAATAATACATCCTCCATCTGAAAGGGGTCCTGAAAAAAAGACGTAGTCCATTCACAAAGACAAGGGTCTCTTGAAAATGGAAGTCTAGCATAACCAGACTAGTACTACATGACATGGGACAATCAGTGTAAATTTGTAGTAAAGCAAATAATATTTATAATGTTAGGTAATTCCATAAAGGATAAACAATATGATATATTTGAATTGAATTGAAATATCACCTTGTAAATGATAATGTACCTCTGTAGTTAGATTTACGAGAAGAGATAATCACAAAGGACACAAATGAATTTGAAGCAACAGTAGGTTCATGAAATCACTTCCCAAAAGACTTCAAAACACGCTTCCTACTTGTCCGTGTGATTATATCCTTCTCCCACCAGTGCTACACATAGTGCCCATATTGCTTCTGAATGTTTTTCAAACCACTTTAGAAAGTGGGGAAAAATTTGTAAAGAAATCAGCAGTTCTTGGTTATAGTAATATCAGTGAGTGCTATAAGTAAATTAATTTAAAGCTAGCAAGAACTGACAGCCACATTACAGAAATAAATTAATCATTCCACAAGATGTTCCAAACTTCTAGATCTTTTCCTTACCTGCCTCCTGTCCCTCTGAGATGACGATGAAGAGGAGGCACTTCTATGTGATGGAGTGGACGTTTTGTGAGCTGGAGATATACTCTTCTCCTCTGAACTCATCTTTTCAGCAAACTTGTAGTAATGATCTTGTGCTCTTATTACTCATGTACAAAAAGGCAAGGGATAGTCTTCTGCATCCTTGTTTCACAGTTTATGGACAGCCAAAGAGGAAATCAATTGTAGCTCAACTGCACCTTAACAAAGAAAAATGTAAAAGAGTGAATGAATACACCCTTGCTCCAAAGTAGCTCTACAGCCAAAAAATCTGTTGATGGTCTCTATTTAATACAACAGATCTCCCAGTTTTTTTACTTCTCCTCTAACAACTACCCCGTATAAACACAAATACATTGTTCAGCACTCTCACAGTATATTACATTTTTTCAAAAAACCCTACAGAAAGGTTTAAGGAATTCACAGCAATTGTCAGGCAGAGCTTACGAATCTTCAACAAGGGGTCACTATCCCATCTTGCGTAATATCCTAACATTATCAAGTAACTCCTTAGGACCTGCTCTACAAAATAAACACCATTGAACACCGTGTTTTAATTAGTACATCTTAAAAATCATGCGGTTAGATAAAGGACTGCACAAGCTGGTTTTTAAAAGCAGGTCCCTCTTTCAAAGAGGGTGGCCTCAGTGAAGGAGTGGAAACTCAGACACCCTGCACTGCCGTGCTGGGTGTGGTGCCCAGGCCCAGCGGCATGGGGCTGCAGTGCCGGAGAACTCACTGAGGAGCGCAGATATTTAAGAAAGGGCAGGAAACTCAAGGCAGAGGAAGAAAACAAGTGACAAACAACCCTGGGGAAGGGGGCAGGGGAGGTGCCCCAGCGTCAAAGCAGAGACACTCCTGCAGCCCGTGGAGGACGTGGATAGTGCTGAAGGAACTGCGGCCTGTGCAGCCTCCAAGCTGAGCAGATTTTTCCCCTGGGGAACCCATGTCAGAGCAGGGGGAAAAGTGTAAGGAAACACTGCTGTGTACTGACCACAAACACCACCAGCTCCCCGTGCTGCCTAGGACAAGGGGAGGCTAGAGGCGTCAGGGATGAAGGAGTGAAGGTGAACCTGGAAAAAACGGGGAGGAAAGGTGTTGTTTTCATGTCTTTCATTTCTCACTACTCAAATCTATTTTAGATGGCAATAAATTATTTTCCCCTGAGTTGAGTTTTTCCCACAACAGTAACTGATGAACAGTCTCCCTGTCTTTACCTCCACCCATGAGCTTTCTCACCTTGTTTTCTGTCCCCATGCCACCGAGGCAGGGGGCACTGAGCAGCTGGGGGGGCATTTGGCTGCTGGTCAGGGCTAACCCATCACCGCTGCAGGGGCCATGCTCTTTACTGCTTACTCAGCCACTGCTAGGTGTATTACCTCTCTGCACGTATCAGATGCTTTCCCTCACTTACTTCGCTCCACCTAAACCTTTAATTTCCATCCAAGAACAGAAAAACAGGTACTTCGAGCAGCAGTGTTTCAATAAATAGCCAAACACTACCTGTCATGCACTGTCAAACTGTTTCAAGTACATCATGACAGCTCAGGAACAGAGTAATAGTTCTTACTGTTTAACAGACTACTTTGATCTTGCATCAGCTGATAGATATCTGTCTGATCTTCCATTAACCTTGCAAAAAATCGTTCCCTGAATGATGTCGTCTGCTTGAAGCTAACATCTATCTTCTCCACTGCCCACCCTCTAATTTTGAAATAGTGCCCTTTCATGTACACTGTGATGGCAGCACACCAAGGGTCAGCACAGCACAGCTAGCTTTAAATGGGTGTGGAGGAAGGTGCTGTTCTGCACCATGTTAAATAAGATCAGGCGAAAAAAAAACATTAACTGACACTCCGACATGACTGCAGGCTCAAGAAATCGTAACATATTAAAGACATAGGTCTAGATTCTCCAATCGCAACAGACATCCATGCAAGAATACCATCCTTAACCCAGATACACAGAGGCAGTTAAATTTTGTGCACTGCAGCCACCAACTTCCAAATACTGCTCCCTAACACACACTCTTCTGCTGGAGCTGAGATCTGTGATGAGTCATATGTGGCACCTTTTCTGTTTGCTGTACTATGGAAAGTGGGATGATTTTGCTTTTATGAGTTACCAGCACTTTTGCAAGCATGAATCTCATCCATCTTTCTGATGAACTTCCACATCCATTAAGGAGTCTCCCATAGAATTACAGGTCCCACATAACGTCCACAGAGCCCACATAGCATCCTGATGGCATGGATGGGAGGACATAGCTGTTCCAAGAGGAAAAAAATGTCCACATAGCCTGAACATCTTGGCAAATTCTCTATTCTTTTCAGGATGACAACTTCGTGCTAAAAGAAGCCTGAGAAGATGGGTTGTGCTGGAGCTGTTAGAAACAGCTACAAGAAGACAGAGGTTGCAGGAAGAAAGAAACAAGCTACACAGCGTGTTTGTTTCAGAATTCCAGAAAGAAAACATAATGAAGTCGCACTCAGGGAGAGGCTTTTCCTTCTATCTTAGCACACCAGGGACTGCTCATCTAGTTTAATAGCATTTTCACATCCTACAAATGCATCGGGCAAATTTTAGCCAAAGGTGTACCAACAGTGATACCTCAAGGTCTATGCACCTTTGTAAATTAGAACATAAAAATTAGAATCCTAGTTCACAAAGCTGTACAGAACAGTTACTTAACAGATAGAAGGACAAATTTTCAGTCACTCTCAGCTATGAGGTCACTGAATTTTTTTTAGCAGAGCAGCCTTCAGGCAAATGGAAATCAAACCCTTTTTAAAACATCTGATCTTCACTCAGTTGACTCCTGTGGAAAAAATTATATTTAGTATTGGCACAGGAGGACAGTGTTCTGGCACTTCAATCAAAACACAATGCTAGCAAGCAGTAGACAAGAAAAATAGTTTTGTAAATAGCTGCTAGCTTTGAGATTCTGTGAAGTATGGGCATTTTCTTATGAAAGGTATTTTTTAAAAAAAAAAACAAAATAGAGGGTTACACCTGAGCCAAACTCCACAGTGGTTTTGTGGTGTTTCCCAAGCATAAATTGCTGAACCTAACTAACAACTTGAACGAATCACACTAATTTATTGATAGCAGTCTCTCAAAAATGATACATAAATCTTAACTGGTCCCCTCCACACTACAAGAAGCAAACATTTCTTCTTGCCCTATTTAACAGCAACAATAACTTCAATACCAAATTTCTGTTACTTATACATAGAAATTTCTGATAAAGAAACAGTTCAGGGTTAGAAGTGAAAAAAAAAAAGAAAGTGGGATATTTGAGAAAATAAGCACCGCAAGCACAGCAAAAAACATTAATGTAAACTATCAAAAGCTAACATTGAGCTTTTTGTTGTTGTTCTTGCACATTGATTTTGAATTCTGTTTCTCTGTATTGCTACGAGCTTATCTTCCAATCCTGGTTTAAAATTTGGGTAACACATCTTTTTCAGAGCATGTTAGAAGGAATAAATTTAGTGAAATTGATGTAAAGAGATGCCAGTCTCTCTATAACTAAGATTATAACAAACAGTTATAAATCTAATTTTTAGCCAACAAATTCAATTTACCAAAATGAAACCAACGCTTTTGAGACATTTTTCATGGCCTTTTTCTATCAGTCACTGGCACTTTTGTTATTGATTTCAGTGGGAACAGAAGCAATCCATATACCATGGTAGAACATTTGTAGAAAATAAAGAAAGTCTAAAACCACACTCTAAAATTATGAAGTTGGGGTTTGGGTGGGTGGGGGGTGCCCCCCTTGTAATTGTGCATTTGTTCTGATACTGCTTCCTGACAAAGGCTAAAACATCTGACTCATTGTACGAGCAAATTTTATCATCCCTCCACTTCACAGCAAATATGTCATCAATATGAAAGTATTTTAATTAATTTCAGCTGGACAACTCAAAAAGAATGACATTATCTGGCCTAAACAAGGGTAACACTATTGGCTCTTGGTTATTAATTGCTGCTTATCCAAATATCATCAACCTGTAGGCTGAATTTTGCACTACACCAACTAAATCCATCATGAACTGCTCAAAACCACCTGTCAGTTTAGGACCACGTAAGCTGATTCAGCCCATCTCATGTGACCATGAGTTGACTTGCCTCAAAGCTGCTTTGCCAAGAGCTCCCAAGGCAGGAAATGTATTTATTGCTTCCAGTGTACAAGAGGAGACAGACTACCAGGAATATTAAAAAACAGACACTGCAGAAAGCTTTCAGTGAACCCAAGTATCAATTGCCCAGCTGGGAGTTTTGTCTTCAACTTTTCTTATTGGCAGCTCAACTACTTTGTATTTAAATCATCACTTGGAATTCAGTAACCATAAAAATTAGTTACTGGTTCTTCACTGCATTCTCTTCAAAGTTATTTATTTAATTTTTATGTAAGCTTATCTATGTAGAAAGGTAAGATATTCTGACCAAAGCCAAGAGGAGACAGTAAGTCTTATAAGTAGAACATGAAGTAAGGTCTTTTAACTCTGATGTGTAAAGAAAAATTTTATGTGCCATGACCGTAACATCCTCCAGATGTGGCAAAACATCTGTATCTAATCCTATTCATAAAGGAATACAATATTACTGTATAGAAACTACAATAAGAAATCATTTAAGAAATATACTACAGATTCTTTACTAAGTAGTTAAGAAATTGTTCATTCTTTCTTAAACATTTATATTGAATACTTCTTTTGTAAATGAGAATTATTCCATCACATTCTTGCAGTTCTACTATGCTCAATTTTCAAGTTAGCCTTTGAATTCAAGGTTTTTGTACTTGATCTCAATGGTTAAAGCTTGTCTAAGCCTGAAAAAAAAAAATAAAAGGAAACATGGATGTGAACATATTTTAATTACAGAGTTATTTTTTTATTTATTCTCAGTTCATTAGTGTAAATTTTTTTCCCTCTTGCATCTTAAATCAAGTATTAGATCTTAAAAACAAAGTCATTCTTTATTTCCTTTCCATTCATAAAGGCTTGTTGTCTCTTTTAGTCTATGTAAGTAAATGAAGGAAAACTACACGCTTTATTTCGCATATCAGAAACCACTGCTTTATATATATATTATGTTAACCCAGAAGTCCTGTCTTCTATAATCTGAAACAAAACTATTTCAGGTACATCAAAACAAATGACCAATCCAGTGACAAGGTGTAGCATGATTATTTTCTATATTAGTGTTACACATTTGAAAGATAAGGAAGCACTGAGAGATACTTATTGATTTCTCATCACCTTCTATCCCAGGTTACAATATGTTTGGTTCACCATCTCTTAAAAGTGTTGCCTAGGAGTTCTGTAGTCTGGACTATTCAGTAGTACAAAAATACTGAACAAAACACTGACTCTCCATATAAAAAATTATTACTCTTCATTTTCTTCACTGAACAAACTACATTGTATCTGGAGTTGCACAGATTGTCTTTATTTGAAATTTCATTTTTAAATTGAATATTTTTATGTTACTGGCTAAATTTAAAATGTTTTATTTTTTTAAAAAAATGAATGAGAAGGAGGAGGAATGGAATAGAATAAGGCTATTTTTAGAGCATGAGTGAAATCGGTATATTTAAAAGGTCCAATTGAAATACAAACACAAGGAATGAAACAAGACGATATTCCAGGGAACAAACTGGGTAATAACTTGGGAAACACCAGCTATATCAACCGCACAAAATAAATGGGTACAGAAAGGAGAGGAGCAACCTGTGGAAATGAGTATTAGCAATATCAAAGCTATGGAGAGTGCAGTTTATCTTGCCACCACTCTATGGCAAGTCCACTGACACTGGCTGGGGAATCCCTGTCCAACTGCAGCGTGGTTTGTGAAGAGGCTATTAGCAGAAGTGATAAAAACTTGTATAAATCCAGAGTTATAAATAGACCTGCATATCATATAACAGATAAACGGAAGCTCTCAATGGGTAACTCCAAACGAAGTCTGGATTCAAGTAACAGACTTCTGTCATAAATGCTATGTTGCTTCTCTCTCTGATTCTTTTCTAAAGAATGTGCAGAATACTTTATGGACTGCTTAATACCTTGTGTGGTACTGGAGTAATCTGAGAAGATAATTTAGCGTACAGAACTGAGTCTCTAGCATAAAGGAACCAAAAATATACGACTGGCACTGACATTACTTCAAGTAAAGCATCTTCACACTGATCTGTCAAAATGGCTAATTTCCACTTGGGAGGGAAGAGGGTCTCTGTGGTGTTCTGTGGCTGTGTAACACCACCATTAGATATTTAAGCACTCAGCAGAGGCCAAGCTTTGTTCTTACATTAAGAGGAATATGTAACTCCCTGGTCCTCCACTTTGCTGCTGACCTTCTGTGCAGGAAAATGTTGCAAACACAAGAATATAATGGAAATAAACTACCTCAGTGTAGTGGCAATGCTGTAGTGATTTAAGAGACCACTCATGGGCAGTAAGCAATTTGTCTCTTTTGTTGGTTTTTTTTGTGCTTCCTTTTAATAAACAAGTGAACCAATCCCTTTACAGCCACTATTTGAGAATCAGCCACATCATTTTAGCAAAACATCAACTTTTTTAGGAAATGGCTTTAATCAATACATTTCAAGATTTTTTTTATTTGCAGGTCCTGTAAGAAATAATAAAGGGACAACTTCAGACTCAGGAAAATTATTGATTACATTTGGAATGTTGACAATCGGGAAAAAACATTGAGCAACCTTTTCTTTTTTAAATTCAAAATCAGTAATTCCCTCACAAAAATCAATTTTCCACATTTTTCTAGTGCAATAGCACAATTGCTCCAGTAACAACTTTAAAGGTTAATATTTAGAGTAGGCATCAAAAATCACATGTCCTAGACCCCTCACCAGTGAATTTAAAATCCCAGATAGATATCAAAACAACAATGTCAGTCTCAGGGGACTATTGATGATTTTCAGGACCAATATTTATGAGTAGGAATAAATTAGGTGCTACAGTAAAACTGGGAAATCTTAATATCGTTAAACATTTTTTAAGGTAAAAGATACTAGAATTCATATGACTCTTACCATTGCCCTGTTCAAGTATTTTAAAAGCTGCATATTCATTGTTTGGATTAAAAATGTATGTGTCTAACTGCAGGCACTCATAACAATACTGGCATATACAAATTCTCAATTTGACACTATATGTAGTAATATATACAGTGCCTAAATACTGCTATAAATCACTCTTTACAGCTCACATTCAGGAGGAACTTGAACCTGGCTATAGGTAGGAAATGAGCCAAGTCCAGCATTAACCCTGGAGAAGAACTCTGATACCGGCCAAACTGCTGCACTCGGTCAGTACATTTTGCAATTTCCAGGATCATAAAATCATTTAGGTTGGAAAATACCTTTAAGATCATTGAGACAACAAACCTAACAGTGCCAAGTCCACCACTAAACCATGTCCCTAAGCACCACAGACATCTACAGGTCTTTTTAAATACCCCCCAGGGATGGTGACTCATCCACATCGCTGGGCGGCTTGTTCCAGGGCTTGATAATCCTTTCAGTGATGAATTTTTTTTACCCTAAACTACTTGAAAAGAGGTTGCAGCGAGGTAGGTCTTTTTCCCCAGTAACAAGTGATAGGATGAGACGAACCAGCCTCAAGTTGCACCAAGGGAGGGTTAGATTGGGTATATAGGAAAGATTTCTGATTGGACTTGATGATCTTAAACGTCTTTTCCAATGTTTATGACAATATGAGCAAAGTCTAAACCTGTATCACTATTCTTAATTAGGCTACCACTTCTCCTTGCCTGATAGTCAATAATGCAGCAAGTAATGGGGAAAAAGTAAAATAAAATTCATAGATGTCACATTATACAGCCCTACATTTGACAACTTCTCATAAAAAGCATTTGTTGGAAGAATTATTGAAGAAACTAAAATGAATTAACACAGTGACTCTCAAACAGTGACTAAGTCTATTAAATGTAGTGGTTTATAAAGCCCTTAGGTTTCGCTTTGGTGGTTGGATTAAGGGGTGGATTATTCTGTTTTGTTTGGGGGCAGAATCTTGTGAAAGTTTTTCTTTTAAGAAGGTGTATTTCTGTACATAGTCTCTATGTCTTAAACAGCATATTCCACAAGAGACTGCAGTATCAGCAAACAACACTGAAACACTCCCTTTTTTTCATGTCATCCTCAAGAGAACATAGTGCCCCCCAACACTTTACACGTGCTATTATTTTTTATCATTGATATATCTTTTTTTTCCCCCTGAAGTGTCTAGTGAAGCACGTCTCAACAATATAAAAAAGTAAAAATAATTTTAAAATAATTACTTGTGTGGGCACATATCTCTGTAAAATACACAAATATGACAGACTTCATCAAATAGACGGATGAGGTAAAAAACCAGATAATCAGATTCAGACAAGAAGAGGTCAGTACATCTGATTTCACTATTTTCTGCTTGCCTACACAATTAAGCAGAGCTTTCTGCCCTTCCAAAATCCCCGAAGCACACATAGTGATTACTGGAGTTCCAGTATCTCCAAATCTGCAGTTTAGATAATAATTTCAAAATAAGGCACAAATCATTTGCAGTCTCTGAGGACTGCCTCAATAGCTGAAATGACCCTAGAATTTTCATTAAGATGTCTTTGCTGTTCCATGTTCCCCAGGCTATCACAGTAACAGAATACTATTGATTTGCATGGCATAGGATATTTTTTGCATACTACGGAGGCAGCATATTGACCTGTGTTGCATACGTTTGTAACAGACTCCTTGTGAGCACAGGGTTAAGTATGAATACAATATTTACAAATATATAATAGAACATATAAACACAAATATACAATATATACCAGTTAAACATCAAATAGGGAAAGGTAACTGGTGGACATAATCATCCTTTCCAGACTAATACAAGTCTCAGGTACTTTTCTTAAAAACAAACTAAAACGCCTGACATATACTATTCCATCCCTCCACCTCTTTTTCAAACTGAAAACATTGCTGGGGGATTTTTACTTCCATCATTTTTTTTCCAAAGACTTTCAGTTTCTGGAAAAAAAGCCATAAAGAGATTTAAATCTCAAGAAGTGTTTTAAAGAATAAAACAAATTTCATGCATCTTAATTTTTTTCATGGCAAAAAACCTCACAATTTTCAAAAACCTCTTTAAAAAAGAGAAACTACTTCTTTTTCCTTATTTTAGTAATTCATTATTTCTTTACCACTGGGAAACTTGGACAAAGGAAAAATAGATTAGAAGCCTAAAGACCTTTAGATTGCTTTTTAATTAGAGTCTTGACTGGACGGTGATCTAAAGCAAAGAACCTAATTTCCCTTATTAAAGGGCTACAAAATGTTTTCAGCAAAATGGTCCTAATTCTCCAGAGCTCAGGAGCCTAAAATGTGCTTGTGGCCCTTGAAATCCATGTCTGGCTGATTTTTACTGCCCTTTTTTTATTAAGCTATCTCTTGTTTCTCTGCATGATTTATTGCCACTACCACATAAACATTAATTTTTGCTATGTCTCAAACCTACCAAGTAAAATTTTGATTCAGAGCAAATTAAGAACTACCTGTTTTATTGATCTTAAAGTCTGAACACCATTATCATCAAATGCTTGTAGGGATGATGCCAAAAACCAAAAAAACTTCACCCCCCCAAAATTTAAAAACTATCAGTGTCATCTCAATATAAATGAAATGTATTTATAGGAGCAAATACTAGACTGCAGTTGATGGAGTTTGCTCAAGTCACAGGGAGCAGAGAGGGGAAACACAAAACAGTTGGATTAGTCAGATCTTCCACCAAATCTAATTTTTGGGGTGCTAAATGGAAGGTCACATCCAGGAACAAAAAAAAAAAGATGCAGTTTTATTCTTGGAAGCTATTAGCTTGACAAACAGTAAGTGTCATGGTAGATCACAGCTGCACAGGATAATACGGTTAATGGCTTACATATAATCTGGGAAATATCGAGGAGTAGGGAGGCTGTGTTACCTCTGTGGCTGCTACTAAATCACTGCGTCCTGTTCTGCTGCCAACATTTTGAAGGCATTTACAAATGGGTTCAAGAGAGAACCATGAGCGTGACGACAAGATTGAAAAACATCACTACTAATAAAAGATTTATAGAGGCCAATTTACTTAGTTTGTCAAAGAAAAGATTGAAGGGTCACTGGATGAAAATCTATAGCCCACTAAGTGGAGAGAAGGAATTTATTATTAGAATTCTTCTCAAAGGTATAACAAAACCTAATGGGACAAAAGGAAGAGATAAATATATGCAGGTTAGAAATAAGGCACAGATTTACAAACATGAAAATAATCACACACTGATAAAATACACTAAGTATTACAGTGGCCAGTTCTATGGGTATGATAAGATGTTTTCAGACTAAGGCTGGAATTTTTAATTATTTTTTTAAAAAATATATTCCAAAGCTCAGTCATCACTGGCTGATTTGGAAGCAGGAATTCATTCAGGGCAGTCTAATGGCCTATTCCATGGTAAGAGTTCAAGCTAGATCATAATGCAGTGTCTCCCTTCCCAGAATTGAAACCAATCAAAAAAAACCACAAACAACCAAAACCCCAGAAAAAAACCCAGAAAAAGAGGGATAAACTAAAAGAAATAACCCCATTAATGTCTTCATTTGAGGTTCTCCAGTTTTATCCTTATGTATAACTAGGCATTTATCAAACCTAATCTTTTCTATGGAACAATTTTAAATGTTCTTCAAGTCTAGAGAAATATATATTCTGATCATTGCCAATACTTAGTTTTCTTACTGCTTGAAAGAAATCTGTCTTACTGGCACATATGTTTAAAACATAAGTTTCTAACGAAGAGCAGGAGCACATCATAAAGTCATTTTTTTTAATCTCATCACTATCTGAATTTCTTTGCACTCTACTAAGTGATGGTTTCATCGGAAAGACAGAAAAGAAAAACAGACAATTATTATTCATGTCAAGGAAGCACCAAAAATGTCTCAAACTTTTTACACAAACATTGGGACTCACAGGCATGGCTGAAAAGACCATGAGATGGAATAGTTGTAGAATAGAAGTTTCTGCAAAGTTTAAGAGACACTGACTGGAATTAAACTGAGCAGAAGGATGGGTGACCCTTAATGCACAGCTGTTTAACTCGACTCTCTTCCATGAGGGAAATACAGACTGTTTCCTATCAGCACAGTAGATTCAAAGTCCTGCACAGATCAATAGCTAGATATGCTTAGTTCTTCCTACTTTTGAAATACTAATGAATCAACATTCAGCTGCAGTGACAAAAAAACAGTGTAAAAACACTCACAAGTAATACTCCTTTGCCACAGAAGGAAGTCTCTGCTTCTAACACTAATAATTTCAGCTGAAACTACACTATACTAAATTGCCTCCGCCTCTGCACGAAGTATGATCTAATACAAGAACAAAAATGCCCTCAGGCACCTCGCACAGAGAAAAAAAAAATCTGAGTAGTCCTAGAATATTCTCATCATTGGAAAGCTGTATGTTCTCCATCAATCATTGATTTCTAAAACATAGACAGAAAATTACTCCTAATATGTATTGATTTTTATACATAAACAGATTATAAAACCAGAAGAGACTAGTGTGATCATCTAACATAAAAAGGGCTGAGGGAATTTGCCAGCTTAGCTCCTGTTTGAAATAAACCATACGATTTAGCAAATCATTCAAAACCAGTGCAAAAGTGTCCAGTGGTGTGAACTGACCACAAATCCTAAAAGGTTCTTGCAAAAATGAGATTACCTGCATTATTAAGCATATGCATGCTATTTCTTCTTTAAAAATGTCTAACCTGAAACCTTAGCCAAGGGCTACATGGAACAGCTATCTTCAAATGCAAAATTTGCTAGTGCTCAAATATGCTCTATTTAGCATTGATACAAGACTTTCGGCATCTAATGTCAGTTTTCACTGCTTTCTGAAAGATTTTTAGCAAGTTTGATAAAGTTTGGAGAGGAACTGGCGTAAGTAAAGAACTGACAAAGATTTTAAAATCAGATGTGCAGAAAGGTCTGCAGTAGGGCTCAGAGGTTGCTTGAAGGCAATTGTAAGGTCACTTCCTTAGTTCCCATAGCAATGCACTTCAGAGTGCTGCTTAATCACATTGCACACAACAGCAAGACATAACGTATGCTTGAGACTTATTCCTGTCACAGACAAATTTCACAATAGCCAATCACTTACATACTCATAATAACCCACACTACATTTTTCCATCAGATTTATGCAAAAGTGGTGTAAGCTATGCACAGCACTGATTCCCAAAGACACACTCCTTATGAGGCTCGGTAGGCTTCACCCATTATAACAAAAAGTCTGAGGGATCAAGAAAGGATCAAAATATAAAAAAATACAAAAAGAAAAAAAAAAGTACAAAAGCCTCTGGTCACAATTAGCACCTGCATATCCCTAACTTAGGAACACAGTAAACATGCCAGCTGGCGAGCGTTACTCTCCGCTATTTCTGTGTGTGCTGGGAAACAACCACTCTTCCCCTCCTATTATCAAATATTGCTATTCTCTTTGAACATAATATAGAGAAATTCTACTTACACTTCCCCATAACTAGGGACACGACATTTACATTTAGTACCTTCTGGTGTCTCATAGAAAGCACCAAGGCTAGTAATGCCCAGCTGAGGATCCTGGTTCATTTCTCCTTAAAAACAACTTGCCTTTTAACACTTCAGCGAGTGACGATCATTACTGCATGACCTGCTACATTAGCACCACTTGCACAACGTGAAATTAGTTTTCCTCTACTTGACACACAATAAACCACAATGTGTCCAACGACAGTGAAGAGTAAGACTGAGAGACTCAGATGGAGCGACACAATCCGGAAAAAGGCTTATCAAGTTCAGTCAATCAACTGAAAAATGAGTTAATTTTGCACAGGCCAGAGAGGAGGGATATTCTGTGCCAGCGATCAGCATCACACCTGCCAACCTCAGCTAGGTGCTTGTGACCTATCTGATGCTTAATAACATCTCCATTCCCCAAGTGCCATATGAATAAACTGTGATAACCAGCACAGACAACTTGTAGGAATAAAAGAGCAGTAGGAACACAAATCCCTGATGTGCCACTATTACTCAACATTTTATTACAAATTCATTTTTCCCTACTGTTTGTGATCTTGCATCACTCCAGATTCCCACAATAACAGTGTCCTGCATATTTATCCCTGTCAAACCTCTACCCTCTCTGCTCCCACTCCAGTACTTTTCCTTCTTTCTCTCCCTCATTCTGCAACACCATGAAGTACACACTACCTCCCCACAGACTTAGTTACTCCTTTATATTTCATGACCATGCAGGTTCCTTTTCCTCTTTCTTTGTTCATGCTCCTTTCAAAATTTCACACAGTCATGACCCTCTGAGTTTATCTTTCCTTTTCTAAATCAAGCTCTATACATGCCCCACTTCTTCACATTATGTAGAACAGCCTAGGTCAGCTCACAGGGACAAAACCTTTAGATACAACTTAAAACATATTCTGTAATTGGAAAAAAAACACCCCTGCTCCTCATGGAAAAGGCTGCAGATTCCCGTTATAAGAAAAAATAAACAAAGAGAACCTACAATTAGAAATAAAAGACCCAAACGTCTGTACCACTTCTCAATGCACCGGCCTTTCTCCCTCTAGGGATGAGTTATGAGAAAGTTTTTCTTCAGCTTGATTTGACCAGAAATTGAATAGCATAACAAGAAAAAGATCTCTTATTTCAACACTACTAAACCTGTGGTACACTATCATTTTATCACAGACTATTTTTAATTTTCTTTGCAAAACAATACGTAATGAGGACCTTAAAGTTATGCCAGCAACAACACCAGCATTTACACAGTGCTTTTCATCTGTACTTTTCAAAAACAGTTTAAGAAGGAGTTTAATTTTAGCACAAAGTCAGTCACAGCTGAGGCAGAGTTTGCAAGTTGCAACCAATTCACACAAAGTCTTCATTAATGATCTGAAATAACAGTTCTATTCAAGCTCTAAATGGCAAGTGGCTGCCAATTATGCACAACCCTGTTTGCCATTGTGCTTTAGCAGAATATTTACTAGGAATGAATACATTTTCTTTTGTGCCCAAATGTGAAATTCCCAAACTAATCTCAAGAGAAAATTTCTAACTGCCTAATTTCAATATGACTTTAAAGAGACCCCCAAAAAATATTCAGTTTCACTAGTAAAAAACAAATTTAGTCTTTGATAAATTAAGTCATGTTTTAGGGTTGCATCTGATTTGCTAATGCTGTCAGCAAATAGCTAACTAATAATATCTAATATCTAACTATCTAATAACTATCTAATAATAATAGATAGCAAATAACTATCTAATGTTATCAACAAATATGAGTAAAATTGTATATTTAGCAAAAACTAGTACACATTCTTAATTAAAAACATCATACAAATACAATATCTCATATTCAGTTCCAAATTTCTGAAATTTTGATTTAGCAGACTACTAACCCCATAAAAGCATAAAAAGGAAAAATACTTTCCTTTTTTATTTTTAGGAAAATATAATTTCAAAAATTCAATGGATTATACAGGAAATTAAATTTCTTCATTTTTATTTAATATATTGAACTTTGCAAATCATTCTCTGTACAATGAATTTTTATATTTTTCACTCAAACTACATTGATAAGAACAAAATAAAACAGTTTTAAAAGCTCTATGATTATTTAAGGTGAATATATCTATCTGTGAATGCCATATTCACATTTTACATTTCTAGAAGTAGACATCAGTAGAGAGGCACCTTTTGGAGAGCTTTTCAGAGTTAACAGTGAGGCAGACTGAATACAAAACCTGCATCAAGCTTTGACACACGTCACAGGACTTAGAAGGTGAAAAACTGAGGGTTATTTTAAGGTGAGAGAGAACGCAAATGGTTATTCTGGGGGGAGGGGGGGGGAAATGTTTCTTTCTTTTCCTGAGCAAGTGCCCCAAGCTGGTCAGCTGCTAACCAAATGGGAGCAGCCAAATGTAAGGTCCAATTGCGAAAGCAACACTCCAGCATTTTGCTGCCTGATATGCATTAACGTCAAAGCGATCAGCAAATGCCACAACTGAAAAGAACAGCCAAGAGGTAAATCCAGCATCTGGCCTGCGCTGACCAAAGGCAGTGACTCAGCTACGATGACAGCACATAGTAAGAGTGGGATGCAAAATCTGTTGGTCGATAGAATTGCTACTCCAGTGCAGAAAACTGATGAAGTTAACAAATGCGGCTGAAAGAGGGCTCCTCTGCAGTCTTGACCGTTTCCATGCTGGTTGACTGGACAGGATGAATCATCAGTCACAAGCAGCAAGTGATGGTTTTTCATGAACAGTGACCTTGCTTGCTGCATAAAGGTATTGTAAGACTTCTTTCTCCAACGCATTCGGTTAAAAGTAATATCAATCAAGGATGAATTTATAGTTGAGTTCTGTCTGAACTCAAGTAACAGAAAACCTGAGGTCATCTAAAATAACATCTTGCCCTCTGATGCTTATGAGCATCAATGAAACAACAGAAAGCCTTGACTGTTCAACCTCTTCTGTGTTTCCTGTTCTAGAAGAGAGATAATGTTATACCATATGCACAGGGAGGTCTAAAAAGCCACACAATATACAAATGAACTACATGGGGTTTTTACTAACCCATTCATGCACATAAAGTAATACAAGACTGACCAAGAGTAACTAAACTACAGTGCAGGCCTAAATCTGTTGCCAGTCCAGTTCATGGGAAGATCAGCAGTGCAGGAACAAGTTAGAAAAAGAAACCAAAAAAAAGTTGGAATTGTTCCTGCCTTATGCTACTCCAACTATTAAAAAGGCTGCTTTATTGGGGCTGTTGTGATGGAAGTATTATCATCTCTTTATCAAAAGCTGGGGATAGCAGTGGAAAGTTAGTTATAAAGAATAAATTATAGCAATTGTCACTGTCAGAACCAGAATTATGACTAATTTCTGATAATACAGTTTTTATATACACACTCCTTACAAAAAAAAAGACAATAAAAATACTTTAGAAATCTTGGTATATTTCATTAAATTTAAAAGTTTAAATCAAGTATTTGTTTACTTACTTCATTTTTTTGACTGATTAATTATTAACTTACAGTCTCTTCATCTGTATGGTAATCTACCCAAGAAAATGAGCATTTTGGTGAAAGCATTTTCCTCAAAAAAAAAATGCTGTCCTGAACAGAACGAAAGAGGGACTCTTCCACCCTCAAGTCCTGTCTGGCACCATTGTTCCACCTCCATGTGTAAATTCCCATATATCATTTTGCTATGTACTGCCCATGAAACAGTCTTCTATCAATCTTTTCACTACTAGATCATTTTATCGTACTTGAAATAGGAATCAGTATAGCATAATAATTCTTATGTACTTTTAACTCAATGAAATCTAACCAAAATACACACAGTTTTCCATCTAGGTATGAGTACAATGGACAACCAAACAAGGAGCTGCTCCAAGTCTCTTGAAAGTTCACTCCACCCAGAGAGTCTCCAGGACCCAGCAGGACTGGAGGATGAAGTACTGGTATCAGATGTTAGGAATGGTCACATCCTCCCTTGTTTAGGCTATCCCTGTCTCTGATGGCAAGGCTGCACCTGTTTTTTCTGCACAGCACCAGACAAGTTAGAATGAGGGTTCATATGAAGCATTCACCTGTCTGAAGAGACCAGTAATTTGAAGGGGTACTTAGAATGTTTTACTAGAATGTTTATGCTTCATCAACGCTAAGGAGTCGGATTAGCAACACAACTTCTCTATGTGGGCCTGCTGGATGTGGCCCACAAACATGACATGTAAATGATCTTTGCTTCCAAAATGTAATTCAGAGAAGCCTATTTTTAAAGTTTAACTTAATGAGTAATTTACAAAAAACAAGTCTGAAATCCAAACCAAACTGTAACATACCTCATCTTTGTTTCAAAAACAGGCAAGCAAAACTGTCCAATCTAAGTTTAGTAAGCATAAATTAGACCTCTCCATTACAAACTGCAAGCGACTACAAACCAAGCTGTATCTGCAGATGCAGCAAAGTCACTATGACTGTAATACTTTAACCACCCTTAGTAATTCCTGAGATTCAGGGGCAGTTCACTCAAGAAGAGAATGGTTGCTTCTTTTGTGATGGTACTGTAATGAAAAGATACATTGAGAACTATTTCAGAGGTATAGAATTTTTAAGTACCGGGAAAAGCACCAAAGAAAATCATAGAATTAGTACACACCTACGGTCTCAAATCACCCGAATGAAATGCTTGCTGCGCTGTACACACAGAATAGTTTGTGCAACAGTACCCAAAGACATGGCTGTAAAAGTGCCAAGTACTTTCAGCACAGTGCCAAGCAACTAGTAGCATTTTGTCCTAAACAAAATCTAGTGGAATATAGCCATAGGAGTTTTCTCAAGTTTGCAGCAATCCATCAGAAGATTTTACAACCAGAAAGTGTTAACAAGACCATGTATTCAGCTTTGTGCTCAAGTCCACAAATTCCTAGTAACAATGTGAAGCAATTTCAAATTATGTTGAGACAGGAGGGAAAAAAAACCCAAAACCAAAAAAAACCACAATTGTCCCTGACTGTACAGTCCCCCTGTACTCAGCACTGCTAAGGCCATACCTCAAATCCTGCATTCAGTTTTGGACCCCTCACTTAAAGAAAGACATTGAGGTTCTGGAGTGTGTCCCAGGAAGAGCAACAAAGCTGGGGGAGTGTCTAGAGCACAAGTGTTATGAGGAGAAGCTGAGGGAACTGGAGTTGTTTAGCCTAGAGAAAAGGAAGCTCAGAGAGACCTTATCACTTTCTGTAACTATCTGAAAGAAGGTTGAAGAGAGGTGGGGGTAGATCTCTTCTCCCAAGTAACAATCAATAGGACAAGAGGAAATGGTCTCAAGTTCTACCAAGGGATATTTAGATTGGATATTAGGAAAAATTTCTTCACTAGAAGGGTTGCCAAGCACTGGAACAGGCTGCCTGGGGAAATGGTATTTAAAATGGGGAAGTATTTAAAAGATGTGTAGATGTAGTGCTTAGGGACATGCTTTGGCAGTGCTAGGTGAACAGCTGGACTCTGTAATCTTAAAGGTCTTTTTCAACTTAAATTATCCTATGACTCTATGATTCGACAGCAACTGCTGAAAATGTGTCATTAAAATAATGCTCTCCCTTGTATTTATTCAGTGCTGATACACACCTGGTTTCCAAATGACCAGTTATATCACTAGTATTTGTACTTCCACTGCCTGAATAAAATCCCACTACCTATCTTCTCCAGTCCACAGAGAGACTCTACACCACATATATCTATAATTTAACAGTTCTCTGTCTTCAAAATACATCTCATTTCCAACAAAACTCAACAATTTTTTTTTAATCTCCCTCCAGTTTCCTCTGGTACCTCTGCCTCAATCCTCCCATAAGGTTTAACAGCTAACAGTGTAAGAGCATACACTCCACATCCATCCCATGGTTTCTGGAGTACACTCTGGTCTACAGTTGTTCCATTTACTCTCCACTACCTATCTACACATAAAACAACTGAACCAATGGACAGATATAGATAAAAATACAGATATATAACTGTGTTGTGCCACAGGAGTCATTACGTATGTTGCAGTGGTTATATCAATATGTATCACAGGCCTCAATCAAAAACAACAGCTATTAAGATAATTAAAGGTTAAGAGTCTGTGCAACTAGTATGTTCCAAAAATAAAACTGATGACTCCAAACATCTCAGAGATTTTTCTTTTTTGACTGGCAAGGCTGTTTTAGGAACCTTCTACCTCAAAAGTGGCATGTACAAATTTTCATAAGCACAGTCCAAACGTGTTTTCCTTTGAGGGAGTAGGGAGAAGACTAGTGGATAGAGCTGTTAAATCTGTCATGGGTTTTCTGCATAATTGTGTCACATTTCAGGTTGGTATTTCTCTGGCATAATATATACCATGGATAAAGATGAGGTGCTAATTGACCATTCCTTATCATAGCCTGACCTCCGCAGTATAGGAATGTAAAAAAAGCGTGTACATCAGAGCTATCCCTACAACGCAACACTGAAGTGAAAGATTTTCAGTGTCTGGAAAATCACAGCTGGATATTAGGTTTTATCGTGGCCTAAAAAGGTATTTCTAAAACTATTTTGTCTGCTTTTTAAGTGTTGTTCTTTACACTAACCATTAACAGATTGTGTTTGTCAACATGATCTATAAAAAAAAATATGTTTTTCTCACACTCCACTATAAATCACGGCCCTGTTTGAAATGCTGTTCTTGGCACAAGGCATTAAGCCAAGTTCTGCCCCCAGCCTCCATAGAATCACTCAGCAGAAGCTAGCTCCCAAAAAGATTTTCCTAAAGAGGACAAGCCTATTTTTGCAGACTGTTTTCACATAGAGGTATAAATAAAAATCCTGTTTCATTACTTACAATGATTATTTCACTCATCATAATGAATCCAAAAAGGAAGCTATAGAAAACTAAAGAGCTTTTATATTAATTAACAAAGTAATTGTATATTGCAATTATTTGATTAAACATGCTATTTCAGCCTAAAGTGGTTACCCTTAGGAACCTGTGGTAGCTGAGTGCCAATACGGCAATATTTGCATTATACTGTATTAATCAACACGTCAAAAAAAAAAATCAAAGGCTAAGGATGTCACAGGGACCACAGCAATATTCGTTTTACCTGCTCATGGTGTCGCCTTCTTTAATCACATCCATTAGATTTAGAGAGACCCTGAAGTACAAAGAAATGGCATAGCAAGAAGTTGGAGAGCTGCAGCACCTGTACAAGAGCATGTGCATAGTAATGAACTGCTTTATGAAAAGGAATTAGGAAAGTTTTCAGTGGGCATAAACATTTTGGGTCAGAGAGCTTTCCAACATACACAGAAATTTGCATTCAGCACCATGAAGGACGGTAAATACTTCAGGAAAGGTAAATTATGATCAGTTTATGAGTATCCTTTACAGTTTCAGCATAGCAAAACTGAATTATAAAGTGCTGACGTGACAGATGGTTCCTTTCCACATTGAGGAGAGGAGCAACTGAAATATAAAACACTTGCAAGTAGAAACAAAAGCTCCTAGAATTAACAGCGTTCTGCTCCTTAGAATATGATTTTTTTTTTTTTTGGTCTTTCTAAGATAACAATGATTCCTTCAGCTTGATGGGAGACAAAATTCCAAATAAAAGGATTACCCAGCAACCCTTACATAAGATTAAGACTGAGATATTCACAATTGCAGGATGATTCAGCACAGAAGATAGTAACAGAAGGGTGCACTACGAATTACCTTTAAACTGTCTTCAATATTTTATTTAGCCAAATCCAAAGATTAACCCAGCCTATCCTCTAAATGGGGAAGTTGCATAAGAAAGCACAAGTGAAAGAAACATCAAGTAAAATATTCCGAGTTTACATTTTTCTGTATATATCTAGCAAATACTCAGCTATTTCCTTTGACATTAAAATATAAAGGGAAAACAAGTAGAATCATAAAATGCATCGGGCTGGAAGGGACCTTTAAAGGTTATCTAGTCCGACCGCCCTGCAGTGAGATCAGGTTGCTCAGACCCCATCAAGCCTGACCTTAAATGCTTCCAGGGATGAGGCTTCCACCACCTCTCTGGGCAACCTGTGCCAGTATTTCACCATCCTCATAGTAAAGAACTTTTTCCTAACATCTAATCTAAACCTACCCTGCTCTAGTTTAAAATGTAGAAGTCTAATATTGTTCAATTTTCTTAAAATGTTTTCATGTTTACTCAACCCCCTTACGAAACTATATAAGCTTGTCCACCACAAATAGTCATCGTATCTTTCTCTTTCTTCCCACCTCCTGTTGCTCCTATTGCTCTGAGGGCTACAAACTAGGACTGGCATTCGGTAGGTCCCTTTGCAAAACGGTAAAACCATCAACTTGTGAATGGCTTGTGACTACTGGCAAGACCAAGTCAAAAGTGAATATCAGGTATAACTCTGTCTAGCACACAGAGGACGTAACAGTGGCACTGATGTTGGGGCTTTTCTGTAAGGCCTCACTCAGAACAGGATAAAGAACAAGAAAAAAAGGCCTTGTTCTACCACATTTTCATCAAAAAGACCACAAGACTTCACTTTTGTATGACCTATGCATCTGAGCCAAAGGGTTGTCAATTATGTTTCTGTTGCCTTCCTCTTCCCCTACCATCACCTTTTCATATTTGTATGGCAACTATCACTTTGCTATCCTGAGTGAAGTAAACTGAAAGCTAACAGTTCAAAAAATTTCTCACAAAAGGAAGAAGAGAAGCCTATCACATACTGCACTTCAATGATTAACTACTGTTGGGTTTAGAAAAACTATTTCAAGAATATTTAATTAAATCATTTGTTCTATTACCAGTTTGATAGTAGCTTCCATTAAGATAGATTTTCAGGCAAGGATTTCTTCACGACTTCATCCACTAGACAAACAGAAGCATACAAAATAGAGACGCCAGAGAATTCAATATCCAAACATTCCATACATTCCATTTCCAACATTCATATCCATACATATCCATTCATATTTCCATACATTTCATATCCAACATTCCGTATTTTTACTCTGTCCTCATTGTCATTCTCATGTCAAAACTTGGTTTCTTTATAGATGATTTTTTTTTCTTTGTTTGAGTTAGAAATGAGTCATCATCTAAGTTGATGAAGTGTTCCCACAATGGTACATTCAATGAAATGGAACAGAGCCAAAGTCTTCAGGTACTCTTTGCTTGAAGCATTTTCCAACTATAAACACATTATCTGTTCCAGATAGGTGTAAATTGATGTTACTGCTCTTTCCTTTAAAGCCTCTGATGATGACTCCACTACCTAAAATAAAGGAAGGGGTGAAAAACCAACTGTCCTACACTGAATGTTCTAGTCCCACCACATGGATTAAAATATTCCTACTTCTTGCTACACTATTTCAGGATAAGATTTTTATTTAGAAATCAAAAGGAAAATGTCACTTCAACTAATGTCATGTAAAAGTCTGCCACAAAAAGATGCTCCAATATAGGATTAGTTATCTGGATATCTCTCTCTACAATTTTAAAGCTGAAAATAATGTAAGGCTAGAAAGACTGCAACAAAAGCTTCAATTCCTGATGTTGTCCTCAACATAACACATCCTGATAAACAGAAGACACAAATTTTAACCCAAATCTATTATTCTTTATTATGAAGAAGCTTAGTTATAAATGGAATTTTCCAAGTAGTTCACACCTATTTGTCAGTTCAGGTCACTTTTTGATCTAACTGCTGTGTACATTGTACAGCACCATGTTCATAATCCTCA